>NC_053497.1:103302156-103424656 GCF_905171775.1 Rana temporaria
ATCAGTAGGATTTTATGAAGAATATACAGTCCTGCCCTATGGAGGTGGTGAATTGTGAAAAATGATAATAATTATCTCCTCTAGTTAGCTTCCAATCTTCATTTTTAAACTGTAATTACATATTTTATTATAAACTAATTGTAATTATTTCCATTGAGCACAGTAATTACCACTGTCTATTTGTTTAATGATTTTGGATCGTGGTGCTGCGGGGAGCAGAAACCTTCCCAAATCGCAGCCCTGCGAGGAGCATAGTGCAGGCACCGGACTGTCAGTTGGGGACGGTTGATGGGAAATGTTTGGCAGTGCAGGGAAATTCAGCCTCCAAGCTGTAACTGGGCTTTTAAATGGAATGTTAGTACGTAATTATCTAAAAAATAAACATTTTTAATGAGGCCTGTGGTATGTATAATTTCATCACATGAAAACAGTCTGGGGAGACGGCTGTCTGATAACATCCACCATCCTAGTTGGTAAAATAACACGAGTGACAAGGTCAGTTCAAGGATATGCTCACTAACTGCAAAGATCTTCCTGAACAGTACTCTTTCCTGCTACCTCCACATTTTGATTTAGAAAAAAGTCTCCACTGTCTAAGCTCTGCCTTTATAAATATGAAGCTCAGGGGTGGAGTTGTGACCACCCATTAAGAGGACAGTGAGGGATTTGTGTGTAACAGGTACCCACTCCCACTTTCGCTCGGGCTGCCTATGCGGTCCGAGCAGAAGTTCTCCTCTTCCCCTCCCTCCATGCAATTTTCCAGAATATTGCCTGTCCATTAAGGAGGCGCAGCGTGACTTGCGCATGCGCTGTGTGCACCCGGTTGTGAAGACACAAGCTGTCACAGCTGGGTGCCCACACTTGTAATACCAGCGCCGGGGAGAGGAGTGGGAGAGGACTGAGGGTTTGGGCGGCCACATTGCTAGATTGTGGGACTTTTTGTAGCTGCTGACTTTGATTTTTTATTTGCGATGTTGTGGTGGACAGGTTGGACACTTGACACAGTTTTAGGACCATTTACAGAGCGACCAGTGCTATAAAAATGCACTGATTACTATGTAACTGTCACTGGCAGGGAAGGGGTTAACACCAGGGGGTTAAATGTGTACCCTATTGTGTGTTCCAACTGTGAGGGGGGTGGGACTAACTAGGAGATTTGACAGATCATGTTTTCTACTTTGTAGAAAGACACAATGGCCCAGATTCACAAAGTACTTGCGCCGATGTATCTCGAGATACGCCGCGTAAGTGCAAATATGCGCCGGATTTAGAAACTAAGATACGCCTCAAAATAGGCTTCATCCGACCGATGTAACTTGCCGGCGTAGAGTGTGCGCATATATACGCTGGACGTATTTGGTGCTCCTATTGATTTTCTATTCACATATGCAAATGAGGGAGATACGCTGATTCACGAACGTACGTCTGTCCGACGCAGTGCGCGTAAAGTCATACGTCCGGCGTAAAGTTATGCCCCATAAAGGAGGTGTAACTCGGCAGCATCCATGCAAAGGGCTGCACCAGGGAACACAAGCCGACGTATTTTACGTAGGACGTGAATATGACTAGGCGTAGGTTACGTTCACGCCATAGGCAGTGATCCGACGTGATTGTGAGCATGCGCACTGAGATGCGCCCACGGGACGGCGCATGCGCAGTTGGCGATTCGTATCTGTCTGGTGCTCGGCCCATCATTTGCATGGGGTCACACCTCATTAGCATGGCTTACGCCCACTTCCACTTATGCCGACTTATGCCTTGGAAACCCAGCGCAGATTTGGGAGGAAGTGCTTTGTGAATTCAGTGCTTGCCTCTCTGCTCTGCGTCAACGTAGCGTAAAGGAGATACGCTACGGCGGAATAAATATGCGCCAGTGTCTGTGAATCCGGGCCAATCTGTCTTGTCTCCTCAGACAGCACAGAGATTTGTGTGTTTACACGCACAAACCCCCATGCTCCCGCTGGTACACGCGATCGCGCCTGCGCATCTGGTTCCCTGCCGGGGGCGTGCGGGCTTCCGACGGGTCTCCTGGGCGAAGCCGTATATATACAGGATTTCGCCCAGGAGAGCCATTCTGCCACAGTATATCTGCATGAGCTGGTCGGTAACTGGTTAAATCAGCTCAGATTACCTTAATCAGAATTTTTTTTAATGCCCTGCAGCCAAAATACAGATACTTCTTCTTGTTTAATGACTTATCTGTTTGAGCTAGAGTTTTGTGTTTTTTAGACCTTTTTTCCCCAATACAGTACAGTAGTTAAGGATGCTTAAAATATTGATTACTTGTGGCTCCTCGTTTTTAACCACTTAAGGACCACCTCCTGCACATTTACGTCAGCAGAAAGGCACGGCTGGGCACAGGCACGTACCTGCACGTCCCCTTTAAGTGCCCAGCCGTGGGTCGCGCGTGCGACCCGGTCCGAAGCTTTGTGACCCGCGCCATAAAACTATCCCCTATTTTGTAAACGCTATAAATTTTGCGCAAACCAATCGTTAAACGCTTATTGCGATTTGTTTTTTGTTTTTTTTTACCAAAAATATGTAGAAGAATACGTATTGGCTCAAACTGAGAAAAAAAAATTTTTTTTATATCTTTTTTGGGGGTATTTATTACAGCAAAAAGTAAAAAAAAAAATTTTTTCCAAAATTTTCGCTCCTATTTTTGTTTATAGCGCAAAAAATAAAAACCGCAGAGGTGATCAAATACCACCAAAAGAAAGCTCTATTTGTGGGAAAAAAAGGACGCCAATTTTGTTTGGGAGCCACATCGCACGACCGCGCAATTGTCAGTTAAAGCGACACAGTGCCGAATCGCAAAAACTGGCCAGGTCCTTTTTTACCTGCATATTGGTCCGGGTCTTAAATGGTTAAAGACCTGGACGTTAAGTGAGGAGTACCTGTACACAAAGGCCCAGATTCTCAAAAGAGATACAACGGCGTATATCTCCAGATACGCCATCGTATCTCTGCGTTGTACCGTCGTATCTATGCGCCTGATTCTTAGAATCAGTTCCACATAGATATCTATTAGATCCGACTGCATATTTACGCTGGCCGCTAGGGGCGTGTACGCTGATTTACGTGTCGAAATATGTAAATCAGCTAGATACGCGAATTCACGAACGTACGCCCGGCCGACACAGTAAAGTTACGCCGTTTACGTTAGGCTTTTCCCGGCATAAAGTTACCCCTGCTATATGGTGGCGTAAGTGCGGCGCACCAATGTTAAGCATGGCCGTCGTTCCCGTGATGAAATTTTTACGTCATTTGCGTAAGTCGTCCGTGAATGGGGCTGGACGTCATTTACGTATACGTCGAAACCAATACGTCCTTGCGGCGTACTTTCACGCAAAGCACACTGGGATATTCCATGGACGGCGCATGCGCCGTAAGTGAAAAACGTCAATCACGTCGGGTCGTGAATAATTTACATAACACACGCCCACCTCTTCACAATTTGAATTAGGCGGGCTTATGCCGGACGATTTACACTACGCCGCCGCAACTTACGGAGCAAGTGCTTTGAGAATACTGCACTTGCCCGTCTAAGTTGCGGAGGCGTAACGTAAATCAGATACGTTACGCCCGCACAAAGTTCCGCGCTCCTACGAGAATCTGGCCCAAAGTTCTGGTCATTGGACGTTTACTTGATAAAGTCTGTTGTATACCTTCCTCTCTCTTTACTTCTGCTTACCCAGTCATATTTAAGCTTCTGCCACAGGTTTGAATTTGGTGGATAATATTGATATATATTATACTATTATACATTATTCTTATTTTTTCTTTTGCATTGGTGAATAGCCCTCCTGCATCACATTATGGGAAAAGAGTGTGATAAATAGGTTGTTGTAGTTTTGGGTCTTCTACCTTCTTGTATTAGTCATAGAGAAGTCACTCCGCATGTACATCTGCAAAATGTCAACTCCTGCGCTGACTTAAATCCATTACTCCATGCACTGTGTCTGAAGTACTGGATGTAAAAAAATGACCCCAGCTCTCAGTAGAATATGGTGGGTTCTGCAGTTACATATTGCCAAAGGTGATGGATTACTCTCCCTTACTGTGAAGAGATCCCAGTTCATTATGATGTCTTGGCCGCTGGAGAGCATATACGTGTGGACGTTTTTTTTTTTTCTTGCCCCCATTAGAGCAAAAGTTAGGCCAACACATGGAAGGGTTACATGGTCCTTCGCAGTTACTATGGATACGGCAGGTATTAACTAAACGCATGGACTCTGAGGGCCAGATTGGAGGTACTGCAGTAAAGAGAAACTCAGTAATGTGATTGAAGGACATTTCTATTCCATGACAGGGGACACAGGGACTTGTCACAACTCTATACATTGACATTACAAACTAAAGATAATACAGGCCATACAATCTTCTTATGTCAGGAAACAAATTGTAAAATACATCAATGGCACCTTTCTTTGCACAGTGCCTTAAAGTATTCATACCCCTTGTAATTTTCCACATTTTGTCACGTCACAACCAAAAAAGTGGTTTAGAGCAAAGCATATTCATGTGTTAGAATGGCCCGGCCAAAGTCCAGACCTAAATCCAATTGAGAATCTGTGGTAAGAATTTCTGTTCACAGATGCTCTCCATCCAATCTGACAGAGCTTGAGCTAATTTATAAAGAAAAATGGGGAAAAAATGTCCCTCTCTAAATGTGCAAAGCTGGTAGAGGCATACCCAGAAAGACTTGTAGCTATAATTGTAGTGAAAGGTGGTTCTACAAAGTATTGACTAGGGGGGTGGGGGATACAAATGCACGCCACACTTTTCACATATTTATTTGTAAAATATTTTGAAAACCATTTAGCGTTTTCGCTCCACTTCACAATCATGTGCCACTTTGTGTTGGTCTATCGCATAAAATACATTTACGTTTTTGGTTGTAACATGACAAAATGTGGCAAATTTCAAGGGGTAGGAATACTTTTCAAGGCACTGTATATATCCTCACAGAGCAAGTTACAATCACTGTGTCAGGTATTGAGACTGTAGACACAGAGGACCATGTGTTACCAATAGGTAAGGCTGTTGCCACAGAAGACCATGTGTTACCAATAGGTGAGACTGGTGCCAGAGAGCACCATGTGTAAATGAAAGGTGAGGCTGAAGCTACAGAGGACCATGCGTTGCCTATGACACTGTAACCACAGAAGACAGTATATCACCTGCATGTGTGATTGTAACCACAGATTTCCATATCTCACCTGTAGATAACACTGTAGCCAAAGAGGGCCGTGTGTGACCTACAACTAAGATTGTAGCCACAGGAGATCATGTATGACCTGCAGGTGTGACTGTAGCCACAAGCGACCATGTGTCACCAGCCTGTGAGACTGTAGCCTTAGAGGACTGGGTGTCACCTACAAGTAAGATTGTAGCCATGGGGGACTGTGTGTCACCTGCAGCCACAGTGGCCCGTGGATGAGTGTAGCCACAGGAGACTTTTACCTGTAGGTGAGACTGAAGCCACAGAGGACAGTCTGTCACCTTCAGGTGAGACTTTAGCCAAAGGGGACCTTGTGCCACTTACAGTTGAGACTTAGGCCACAGAGGACTGTAGGTCATCTGCAGATAAGCTTGTAGCCACGATGGACCGTGTATCACCTGCAGGTGTGACTGTAGCCACAAGAGACCATTTGTTACCTGCAAGTGAGAATATAGCTTCATGTCTCACAACTATCAGAAGTTCAAATATGATTTAGTGATACAGAAAACAGAATTTACACACTCCAGGAGGTACATTCCTCTTATAGGACATTACAAAACAAATATTTTCAGTGTATTTGTGTCAGTCCAGGATGAGGACCGAGTGCAAATTAAGGAGACGATGTGGACAGTCAGACAGATGTGTAGAGGAGAATTGTATTGGTTGCAATGAGGGATCATCATACTGACAGGTCTAAACCTGGTGATCTAATTATTCTGATGGATGGAGTTGGTGATTACACAGTAGAGAAGAATAATGTCTCTGCTGTATTCTGTCACAGCATCACACTTTCAGCCAGGAGGCACATGGGGATTATTTGAGACTGGGGTGTAGTGGAGTTGCTGTGTGGAGAGGAGAACACTGATTTCTCTTCCATATATATAATATTATTCATTCACTATATAGAGATGTTTATATGTCTATATGTATAATACTTTATAGGCCAAATGTCCAGCACAATGTCTAAATAAATCTGCTGTAGTCTTAATAGACTACAGCTCTACTTCTCTCTGTTGTCAGATACAATTATATTCAACTAACTTATAAATATAGTACAAAATATATAGTTGCCTTATTTACATCTGTGCCATCACTGCTATGATCACTGCTGGCAGCATATAAACTTTAGAAAATAACTCCACTAAGCAATGTTTACTTCTACACAGAGCATTTTTTTTTTTTTAGGTTAACCGCTTCCCACCTGCATCATTGTAAAATAACAGAACGGTAACCCTATTGTTCTGGGAGGATGTTGTATGACATCCCACCAAGAACGCACCTCGCACAGCCGCTCCGGGATTCAATCCAACGCGATCTGTTACCATCTGTGACTTATTCGTGTACCGACCAACTGCCAGTACAATGTGACCGCTGTGATCAATCACAACAGATCACGTGATAGTTGTAAACAATGAATGGTCACTACCAACGCCAGGAAAAAGCGTCTGTAAAAACATGCTATTAGTATTTTTTTGCATTGATGTTAATGCATGTTCAGCTGCGCTAGCTTTTAGCAGCGGTTCTCTGCTTCTATTTAAAATCGGTGGTTTCCTATGAGAGCCCATTGATTTGAATAGAAGTCGCACCACAAGTCTGATCATGATGATCCGACTTGCAGTGCGGCTTGTGCGCAGAGGATCTTGAATGGGGAACCCTCGCCAAAACGAAAAAAAAAAAAATTAGTGTGGGGTTCCCCCCTTAAACCACACCAGACCCTTTGGTCTGGTATGGATCTTGAGGCAAACCCCCCCCCCCACGCTAAAAAAAAAATGGCATGGGGGTCCCCCACCCCTAAGCACCTTGTCCCCATGTTGGGGACAAGGGTCTCTTTCCCACAACCCTGATCGGTGGTTGGGGGGGTCTTCGGGCAGGCAGCTTATCGGAAACGGGAAGCCCCCTTTAAGGAGGACAAGATCCCGGCCCCCACCCTATGTTAAAGAGTATGGGGTACATTGTATCCCTACTCATTCACCCCCAAAAAAATTCAAAAATAAAAAGAGGATCTTGAATGGGGAAGCCTCGCCCCAAACAAAATGTGTACACATTTTAGACAAAGTACTTTTATTAAAATGGCTCCAACATGTCTTCTCCCCTCTCCGGTTCTTCTCCCTCCAGTGATGTCTTCACCCCTCTCCAGTTTTTCTCCCTCCTCCGCTGATGTCATCTCTCTCCTCTGTCTTCTGCTGTCTTCTTCCTCTGGTTCTTCTGCTGCCTCTGGTTCTTCTTCCTCTGTCTTCTCCCGATGCTAGCTCCCACTGTTGTATTGGGTCCGATGTGTGTGCTGTTACTTATATAGCCATGGGGCGTGGCCACCGTCATCTGGAGACCCCACCCCCATGTGATTCCACCGCCATAATGCCCAGGGGGTGATGTCACAAGGGGGCGGGGATCTCTGGATGACAGTGGCCACTCCCCATGGCTTTATAAGCAGCGGTGCACCCCGGACCTAATGCAACAGTGGGAGCTAGCATCGGGAGAAGACATCAGAGGAAGAACAGGAGAGGGGAGAAGCCTTTAACGGAGGATGGAGAAGACATCACCAGAGAGGGGAGAAGACCGGAGGGAGAAGACACATTGGAGAGCTGCTTTAATAAAGTACCTTGTCAAAAAACCTGTGTACTGTTTATTTCGACAATTTTTTTGGGGCACAATGTACCGCTTACGCATTCACGTGGGGTGGATGGGATCTAGTGGCCCACCTCCTTAAAGGGGGCTTCCAGATTCCAATTGGCTGCCCATCAAGAGACACCAGCAACCAGGGTTGTGGGGAAGAGGCCCTTGTCCCCATCAACATGGGGACAAGGTGCTCTGCCCCAAAGCACCCATCCTCCATGTTGAGGGTGTGTGGCCTGGAAT
Organism: Rana temporaria; assembly: GCF_905171775.1. Lineage (NCBI taxonomy): Eukaryota > Metazoa > Chordata > Amphibia > Anura > Ranidae > Rana > Rana temporaria. Next base: position 103,310,237 of record NC_053497.1, read on the forward strand.
TGGGGCTGCATGCTCCGATAATGGTCTGGTATGGTTTTGAGGGGGAACCCCACGCCAATTATTTTTTGTTTGGGTCGAGGCTTCCCCATTCAAGATCCTCAGTGCACAAGCCACACCGCAAGTCGGATCATCATGATACGACTTGTGGTGCGACTTCTATTCAAATCATAGGGCTCTCATAGAGAACCATTGATTTTGAATAGAGGCAGTGAAACGCTGCTAAAAGCTAGTGCAGCTAAACATGCATGAACGCCAATGCAAAGGGCTGCTAAAAGCATGTTTTTACAGCCACTTTTTCCTGGCGTTGGTAGTGGCTTTGCAGCTCGTTTTTTCTAAAGCCCTGTGAGCTTAAGGCTTTATAATAGAATATTAATGCCTCTTGTAATATGAAAATATTTGTTTATCTCGGAGTGCAGTATTAGGGTACTGATGTTTTGAACATCCATATTCCTGGCCAAAATTTCTTGCGCTTATTTTGTGTTTGTGCATACTCGAGTAAAATTAATTCTAGCTCCCAGACTGCAATAATAGCAGCTTCATATTAACAATTTAATCAGCGTTTAACACTAACCGGCAACTCAAATCTGTTTTTTTTTCTACTCATCGATACACATGTAAAACAATAGGTTGTATTTACAGTGCATCCGAAAAATATTCACAGCACTTCACTTTTATCACATTTTGTTATGTTACAGCCTTATTCCAAAATGGATTAAATGCATTATTTTCATAATGACAGCGTGAAATAAGTTTGTTTAAAATCTTTGCACATTAAAAATAAAAAAGTAAAAGTTCATATTTACATAAGTATTCACAGCCTTTGCATGACACTCAAAATTGAGCTTCCGGTGCATCCTGTTTCCACTGATCATCCTTGAGATGTTTCTACAACTTGATTGGAGTCCACCTGTGGTAAATTCATTTGATTGGACATGATTTGGAAAGGCAAACACGTGTGTGTGTGTGTGTGTGTATGTATGTATGTATGTATGTATGTAATATATATATATATAATGGTCCCACAGTTTACAGTGCATGTCAGAGCACAAACCAAGTCATGAAGTCCAAGGAATTGTCTGTAGACCTCCGAGACAGGATTATATTGAGGCACAGATCTAGGGAAGGGTACAGAATTATTTTTGCAGCATTGAAGGTCCCAATGAGCACAGTGGCCTCCATCATCTGTAAATGAAAGAAGTTTGGAACCACCGGGACTCTTCTTATAGCTTGCTGCCTCTGAGAGGAGGTACACATACAGGCATGTACATCACATCCTGCATCTCTGCACCTATGAAAAACTACAGTTCCCATCATGCAGTGGGAATTGTGGTGAATGTGAGTGGGTACATTTTATCATGGGAGATGGGACAGACCTGGAGCTGCCTGGCATGTCAATCAAATGATGATGAATCAGTGGGTGGTTCAGGCCAATGACGTAGATGTCACAAGGAATTAAGCCCACTATAATGCACCCTGGATTTCTCACAGATGAAACCCTGCAGGCAGAAACGACAAGCGTATTGCAGTGAAGTATGAAAGCACCAATACTAAGAGGTCATACATTTCTGCCCTGAGTTTAGCTTTAAGTTCCAGATCTTGGCCATAAAAGCAGTTTCAAGTCATGGCATTTTGTGTGACAATGTCTGAACTTCATGCCTTGCTTCAAGTTACTCTCAGTATCTTTGAGGGCATTTTCAATGCAGTTTCTGCAGAATCCATCATTCTACAGGGTCTTCAGTAGCATCAGCTCTGGCTTTCCGAGTGTCGGACAAACTTTTTTTGTCCTTCCAAAAACCTTGTTAGATTTGCCAACTTGTGTGTTTGACGCAGGATTTTTTTTTAGTATAACCTTTTGTATGAACACAAAAAACAAACAGCATCAACAAAGCAAGAAGCAGCCGCCTGTTCACAGAGGGCCAGATTCAGGTACAATTGTGGCCGTGTAACGTAACCCGTTTACGTTACACCGCCGCAAGTTTTCAGTGTTAGTGCCCGATCCACAAAGCACTTACCTGTAAACTTGCGGCGGTGTAACGTAAACACGTCCGGCGCAAGGCCGCCCAATTCAAATGGGGCGTGTACCATTTAAATTGGGTGTTCTCCCGCGCCGGACGTACTGCGCATGCTCCGTTCGCAATTTTCCTGACGTGCTTTGCGCGAAATTACGGCGGCGCGTCGCGTTTGTGAATCGCGACGTGCGTAACGTACTTACGCCCGGAAAAAAAATAATTCAAAAGCGACGCGGGAACGACGGGCATACTTTAACATGGTGGAGTAATTTTACACCATGTTAATAGCACCCCTAACTTTGCGACGGGAAACTAAGACTTGCGCCGACGTAACGACGGGAAAAACCTTTGTGGATCGCCGTAACTGCTAATTTGCATACCCGACGTTGGAATACGACGCGAACTCCACCCAGAGGCGGCCGAGGTATTGCATCCTAAGATCCGACGGTGTAAGACAATTACACCTGTCGGATCTAAGGGCTATCTATGCGTAACTGATTCTATGAATCAGTCGCATAGATACTCTGAGAGATACGACGGCGTTTCAGAGAAACGCCGTCGTATCTCTTCTGTGAATCTGGCCCAGAATCCTTAAAGTACAATATATGTGACTTGCCTTCTAAATGAACTGATTCCTGTTTTAAAATACAAATGAAAGGCAAAATATGTGGGCGTATATACTGTATAATATTATCATCATAAATACCTTTTTTTGGAGAGGTGGGGGTAAAGAAACAGCAGAACACCGACTTTCCCAGTAAATAGCTATGCAGGGGAGCAGGCAGGCTTCTTTCCCAGCACAGCCAGAAAACTGGCCACGCTGGGACTGATGTACTCTCATGTCTAGCATGGTCAGTTTAAAATAGTAAAGCAGAGGACATGGTACAACAGAAACCGATCAGGAATATGAAATGTTGGGGGTAACATATTATTTAAGGGCTAAAGCTTTCTATGCATGGTTTGCTTGAGCCACCAACATTTTTTTTAATCTGATATAATACAATATGCCAGAGTAAAAACATTTTAACAGATGATGTTCAGGCATAATGATGATTTCCAAAATGCATTTCAATTTTAAAATTATTATATTTTTGCATAGCGGCAGCCCCGTCTAGCAGGGGCCTGGGGCAAGCGCCCCCCCCCTTTCAACGCCTCATAAATCTGACGCTGTATAAAGTGGTAGAACACATTGTATTCCTGAACATTTGCTGTTTAAGCGCCTTAGCGGCTGGGTGTAGGAGATTTAGTTGTCATCTGTGTTTGGGAGACGTACGGTTATATATGCTCCACATTACTCTATATTGTACTGTGACATTTCTGCAGTGCAAGCACATCCGTCGCCACATTTCACCCAGCGATGGGGACTGGCGGGACTTGGCTCGGGAACAGAGCAGCCATTTAGCGCATATTGTCACTTCTGACACTCCTTACGGGATTAAAAACTGTCATTTTCCAAAGAAGCAAAATAAACGCCATTTACCACGCTTCATTACCCATTAGCCATGTAATGTGTGCAGCAGCAGGAAAAGCAGCCAAGATGGGCTTGTTCATTGCATCTTTATTGCGTCCGACCATGTTCTCCAGAGAGGTGAAAGCGACGGACCGCAATCATAAATAGTCATCTGTAAGTTTCCTTTGTTATGTCATGGCGGCTTTTTACTGCAGGAATATCTTCATTTTCGAGGCAGGCAGTAAGCAGTACTGTGCATGTAATGTAAACGTTGGTAAATTGTTTTTTAAATGGAGTTAATGGAAATATGACTGCCATGACCCGGCTCTACAGCCGAAATGTTTAAACTGCAGGAGTGCCTGCATTGGCTTCTAGTGTGAAAGAGGAGGTGGAGAGCAGAGTCTAGCAAAAAAAAAGAATCCCACAGCAGCAGCTCTGACAAAATTATGGTAATGGTAAGGGGTCGACCGATTATCTGAGCGTCCGATTTTCAATTTTTTTAAATGATCATTATCTGTATCTGTACCGATATTGGTCAGACCTCCTCCCCCTGTCCGCGTGCGGCACTCGCTGCAGTCTCTGCCAATCTCTGTCAGCAGTGCGGCGGGCACCTTGAAGTGGCAAACCTTAGGGGATGCACAGAAATTAAACAAATCCTCCTTCATAAGTTGTACCTGTTTATCTGCAGCCCTTCTTCCACAATCCCCAATCCATGTACTGATAGTACAGAGCCGTGGAGTCACTCTGCACCTGCTCAGTTTGGTGTGTATTGCTAGAGAGTTTTTTTTGGGTGGGAAAGTGCATGTCGGTACTGTCCAGACAGAGGTTTAGTAGTCATGCAGCCTCATAGGACAGTCGGAGGAGAATGGAACTCCTCCTACAAGCTTTAACCAGACACTAATGGAAGGCTGTTATATACTGCTAATGAGAAAAGGCATTTAGCAGTTTATATTTACTAAAATAATTGCATTTCCATGTTCTATGTACTGTGTGGGAGACCAGATATAATGAATCCTATATAATGGTCCTGGGTCTAGTAACACTTTAATTCATTCTCTGCATTTGGGTAAAATAAAAACCTTCTGCATGCAGCCACCCCCCCCCCCAAGCCTCCCTTTATACTTGAGCCTGATCTCCATCCAGTTTACAAAAGCAGAGGCTCTCTCCTTCCTCATTGGCTCAGGCAGCAGGTGTCATTGGCTCCCGCTGCTGTCAGTCACAGCCAGTGAGGGTAGCAGGGCCGAGCCCCACTCTGTATGGACACACAGCAAGAACGCACAAGTGCCCCTATAGAAAGCTTGCTATGGGGGCACTCTGCAGGGGGGGGGGGAGCCAGGAGCGCCGGTAGGGAACCTAAAAAGAGATGGATAAGGGCTGCTCTGTGCTAAGCCATTGCACGGAGCAAGTAAGTATAACATGTTTAATATTTAAAAAAAAAAAAAACCTTTACAAAACAGTTAATTATTACTCATGTCAACAATGTCCAGAATACAGGTCACCCAAGAGGAGCTAAGAGGACCTGTCTTTATGTCTCCATTTTACGTGGCAGCAGTGGCGGCTGGTGCTCAAATTTTTTTGGGGGGAGCAAACAAATGAAAAAAAAAAAACAATTGCAGCCTCACTGTGCCCATGAAATGCAGCCACTGTGCCCATGAAATGCAGCCACTGTGCCCATGAAATGCAGCCACTGTGCCCATGAAATGCAGTCACTGTGCCCATGAAATGCAGCTACTGTGCCACCAATTGTCACCACTGTGCCATGCCATCAATTGTCGCCACTGTGCCCATCAATTGTCGCCACTGTGCCCATCAATTGTCACCACTGTGCCCATCAATTGTCACCACTGTGCCCATCAGTTGTCGCCACTGTGCCATGCCAAATGCTGCCACTGTGCCATTAAACGCCGCCACTGTGCCATGCTATCAAACGCAGCCATGAAATGCAGCCACTGTGCCCATGAAATGCAGCCACTGTGCCATCAATTGTCGCCACTGTGCCCATCAATTGTCACCACTGTGCCCATCAATTGTCACTACTGTGCCCATCAATTGTCGCCACTGTGCCCTGTAAAATGCTGCCACTGTGCCCTGTAAAATGCTCCCCCTCCCCGCCTGGCACTTACCTTTCTGGGGTCAGCCATCCCGCTTCTACCATCCCTCGATGTCTTCTCCCGCCCTTGATGACGCTTCAGCCAATCAGGTTACCGGTAACCAGAACCGGTGAACCTCATTGGCTGAGATGCCTGTCAGTCTTATCCAAGGAACGAAACCCATGTGCGTCCCTTGGATAAGCATCTTGAAGCCGATGGGCTGTAATCGGAAAGCCTTCCACAGCCAACCAGCTGCCATTATTCAGATGGCCGGCGCTCTCCAGGGGGCCGGCCATCTGAATAGTCGGCGGCAGCGGCAATACATAGATTCATTTAATGCATGAATCTATGTATTGTATACAGTGGTGGTGCGGGAGCCAGAGGGGGCGGCGCTCCGGCGCCCTCTATGGATGCACCGCCACTGCTTGGCAGGGATTGGAGCCGTGTTCACTGTGGATTATTTATAAGATAAAATTCCAGCACTGTAGGCAGAGTTACTTTTAGATATACGCTGTTCCATGTCTTTTTCCGTATAGTTAATGATTCTGACTACCATTACTGAAGATTCTTGTTGGGCGACAGTCGTAAAGCCTCTTCAGTTCTTTTTTCCAATCTTTTCTGAGGAAACTAAAGTGAGGCATGTGTAATTATTTGAAGTAAAATGAAGATGAAGCATGGCTGGCATTTTCAGCGCTGCGGTGAAAATATGTTCCCTCTCTCCATCCATTTTTCATGCTGCCTCCTTGCAGGCCGGGAGAAGAACTTCTGACATATTATAAATGAAGACTCTTCTGTTTCCTTCCAATTCCCGGGGCTTGTCTGCTGCTCGGTCCAAAACTTCCTTCTACCTGGAGCTCATCCTAGCGTCTCTCTTCACTTTTTGTAACTTCTAGAAAGTTCAACACTCTCCAAGATGACAGGCAGACTAAGGAAAGTGACGGTTATTTTGGAGCTGTTTTATCCTTTTTGTGCTTTTATTTTTATGCCCTTGTAAATTGTGTTTCTGTTATTGCACACAATTAGATGTGAGGCTGAAAACCGAATAAAATAAACGTTTTAATTTGCTTCCCACTGACCAAAGTGTGAGAAGACCACTAATATTAGGTCTCAGTTCACACTAATGTGAAGTGGGAAACGCACAATATTCACTGCATTTCCCTGCATTGCATCGCACTCTAAGCTATCACACGGCACCAATGCAATCTGCTGCATATGTCAATGTCATCCTAACAAGGACTGCTGTGTTATTGCTAGTGACAGACTGCATCATATACAGTATGTCATTTTTCATTTTGCCTTAAAGAGGGATTCCACCCGCGATTTCTTTTTTTAAAAGTCAGCAGCTACAAACACTGTAGCTGCTGACTTTTAATAAGGACACTTACCTTTCCTACTTGCCTGCGATCTCAGTTTTGTAAGTGCAATATTTTATGAAATGTTTCTGTTTCTTAGAGGATTCACACTATGGAGAGTACTCCTCTTTTCCTTTATGGCAAACACCAGTAAATGAAGCCTTATTGCCCAGTATACACTGTAATACGTAGTGACACGCATCCCTTTGGCATTGAGGAGATTAGAGATCCTGTGGAGCCACTATATATTTACTAATGCCCTTTTGACTTTTTCTTTGAGGGTCATCATAATCTGGTAAACCCCTACCTTGCATCCACTGGGGTGATTCAATTAGCGGCACTCAGTACTGGATCTTGGAAGCCTGTCTTTTTTGGGATACACATCTGCAATATTAATCACCAATCACTTGTGATTTCGCCTATGTATGGGACTTTACGCATCATTTTAATGTGTTCATGCCTTTGGGAGGTTTTGGTTTTGGAGGTTCTTTTTAGAGGTTTTGGAGGCTTTTTTTTGAGGGGGCAGGTACCTAGTAAGGATGAGCTCCGGGGTGTTCGCACACCCCAGGAAGTCGGCATTGTGCTGCGCTAATCATAGGCAGTGAGACATTGTCCCGATGCACGGCTGCAGAGATTGGGAAATGTTCACTGCCTGTGATCAGCGCAGTACCGACTTCCTGACGGGTATTGCACGTGGGGTGTGCGAACACGCCGGAGCTCATCCTTGATACCTAGTTTTAGCATATACAGGTGTACGTTCTCCCTCTTCCACCTTGACTGCCTAGGCAATCAGAGCGGAAATTCTCCCCCCTCCACTCTCTGTCTGCAACCTTCTGGGATGCATCACAGGTCCCAGAAGGGTGTGTGACCATTCGCAAAGCACAGCGCAACTCATGCATGTGTAGTGGGAAGCTGATTCTGAAGTCGCAAGGAGTCACAGCCGGCTTTCCTTAGTAAATATGACAAGGGTGGGGACCCGAAGAACCAGGCCGAGTGAGGTTGGTGATGGATCCTTGGACAGGTAAGTATCTTTTTTTTTAAAGTCAGTATTTGTAGCCGTTGACTTTTTTTATTTTTGTTAAGACTGAAGAACTGCTTTAAGCAAATATGTAATGCAAATATGTAATTTTTAGGATTATGCCCACAAGTGGAAGAATAATCTTTTAATAATCTCGGAATGGTTTGTATAAGGACTGTATCCGTTTTCCATAATGGGAAGTGTTTACTTTTATATACTTGCCATCCAGTGTTTCTGACATCATACTGGGATCCTATATTCCTTGAGACCCAGTGATAAAGTGCCAGGTGTACTTGCGGTGTATTTAAATTTTTGTAATGAAAACTGGGCTGCTGCACTCAAATCTCTGCTGCTTGGCATTGAAATGCAGCGTCTGTATCTGAAGGTCATTGGCTGGGACAGTGGCCGGGGATGTGAAGGGAATAATTTCCTCCCAGACAGATGTAGACTTCACCTCACAAGCTGCTCATGTTGGGCCGCTTCCTGGTCAGCAGATGCCACTTCACATCCAATCATGTCACCAGTTTATAATGCCGCCAGTGTGGCCAAACATAAAGCTCTGACTCTCATCATGAGTGTCGACTGCATTCACACATGTCATTTTCATCACCTCCAAGGTTTGAGGTGAAGAGCAAGAGCATTCCCTGCTTGTCCTATCACCTCCTACCATCTGTTCATCTGCACTTCTATGGCTGGCCCCCTCCACTGTCACCGTGTCCTGTATAGTCTACATTTACTGTGTGCTCCAGAATTCTTCTGTGTTGAGGGAAGAAGGGGTGCTTTCGTCTGGTGTCTTTGCCCGATTATTGATGTGGATGGAGAAAGTGTCATGTTTTGCCTTCCCCCAGCTCTGTATCTGGTACACTGATGGTTCTAGATTAGATATCCTGGTTATATTTACTGTATCGCAGGCCACAGTATGATGACTGGAGGAGAGTAAAGTGTCTTCCGCATCAGTAATGGTCATCTGTTATTCCAGTGCAGGTAAGACCGCTAAATGAGCGATAAAAAGTAGCTATGGACAGCGCAGCTATTCCTTTCAGTTTGTAAATCTGAACCATCTTCTCCCACTAATTGTACTTCAAAGCTTTCACTAGTACAACAGATAGAGGTGAACTGCAATACCTGTAGAGCTGGAAGCTCAACTTAAAACATGGTTAAAACATAGAGCCCTTAGCACTCAGAGCGATACCCCCACCCTAAGCTTCTTTATACAAACCCTCTTTAATGTTTTCTGTTTGATTGCTTGCCTCTCCTGCACACGCATCCTCGTCACCAGAATCAAATGTTTTGGTGAAATGTGGGGAACTCCGAGAAAAGAGCACGTGATCATGCATGCTTATATATGAGGGGCGTTCAAGTCAAACCTGGACTTTTGAGTTGATATAATAAAAGAACAAATTTCAAGTAGTGGAAACTGCATTTATTTTTCAACATACTCTTTTGCTACATTTATACACTTATCCCAGCGGTTACTAATGCCTGGAAAGCTTCGGCATAGAAAGATTTCTCAATACGCCTGAACCATCCCAAGACGGCCTGCTTCACTTTGTCATCAGTGCTGAAATGCTGACCTCTGAAGAACTCTTTTAGGGGTCCAAACAGGTGGAAATCACTCGGAGCGAGGTCCGGGCTGTAAGGGGGATTTGGCAATACCAATAGTGGAGCTGCTGTAATATGCACATAGTGTGGTGAACAGTATGAGCTTGTGCATTGTTCTGGAGAAACAGGGCGCCCTTAGTGATTAAGCCAGGCTGTTTTTTCTGCACATCACTCAGAACACAACTGTAATATTCACTGTTGATAGTGTTCATGGTTCCCACAGAAAGATTCATCTCTTTTGCAATTTCATGACAGTTTATGGGTCAATTATCCAGGATAAGGCGTTCCGCGTGCTGACTGTTCACAGGAATGACTGCTGAGGGCTGGGAACCACCACAGCCAGGATCGTCACTGACAGACGTACCGACATCTTTGAAAGGTTTCCACCGTTCAAATGTCTTGCTACGGCTGAGTGTCTCATCACGGTACTGTACTTGAAGTCTTCTGCAAATATCCGTGGGTTTTTTGCCTTTGTTCACAAGAAACTTCATCACCTGCTCCATGCACACTCTAAGGCCCCTTTCACACTGACACATTTTTCAGGCGGTTTAGCGCTAAAAATAGCGCTGCTATACCGCCTGAAAAAAATCGTGCCCTGCAGTCTTCAGTGTGAAAGCCCGTAGGAGCGGTATAGGAGTGGGGTGTTTACCGCTCCTATACCGCTCCTTCCCATTGAAATCAATGGGAAACCGCGGTAATACCACCGGCAATGCGCCTCTGCATGTTTATGCATGTTTCCTGGTTTATATCACTTGGTTGTTCACTGCAGTCCTCGTATAATTTATTCACTTTAGTGCGGTATACCACCCTTTTCATTGAGCAATACACACCAAACTGAGCATGTGCAGAGTGACTCCAAAGGCTCTGTACTATCAGGAGATGGATTGGGGACAATGGAGGATCAGAGAAGACAGGGTCAAAGAGCCTTTTTTTACACAATGCAAAGGTTTAACACCTTAGGTTCAATAGTGAGTATAACAAGCATGCTTTGATACCTATACAGGCTGATTTTACTGTTGTGGATTTAGTAACACTTTAAATATTCTAGTTCTGGTGACAACCGGGGAATTTACCCCACTTTGGAGGTATTTTCTCTCACCTCCTGTTGTGACTATGGGAAAAGAATGTACAGGGAAACCTCCCCAATTGGATCCAGGTGGCAAAGGTAACTGGACAGAGTTATAACCCACCTTACACTGTCAAAAATAAGAAAAAGTTTTAGCTTTAATTTTGTACAAGGTAGGAAATGTGTTACAGGCAGAATCACACGGTAAAAATAAAGAGAAAAATTCAGAAAAAAAAAAAACGAATGGAGCCACCACATCCAAAGATGTTATATTACATTTTGTCCTTGGGTTTAGATACACTTTAACCATGGCCAGATTGGTCAATGTCTTTGAGAGGCCCAAAGGAACTGGAACTGACCCCTCATATACTGTATGGCTGAGAGATACTGAAGATCTTGGAGAAGAAAGCACAGACCTAAAGCAAACAATTAACACCTTTTAGGAGTCCAGAGTCAGAGAAGTGAAGTGAGATTGCACTGTACATATTTCCTTCAGCCTGGGTAGTCTTGAGGAATCATGTATTGCTGGAAAATGGGGTGATGGTTATCTCTAGAGATGTTATCTGTGTTCAGTCTTGGGGTGAAGATAGAATAGTGAAGTGAAAGATTGTTTTCAGGTAGAGCTGTAGGGGGAGCTGCAGAGCCTTATAAGGCATATTATGAACAGTTGTCTGGAAAACGTTTAGGGATGAATCAAGCAGAAGGGGAAAGGCTGCAAAATAAGAGATTTAATAAGGTGCATGTGTAAGAATCTCACTTACGTTTCTGGAGATGAGATTTGTCTGACCTCTTTAAGTCATCACTGAGCTCTTCCTTCACTCTGAATTGATGTAATTCTGAATAAAAAGCCAAACTGTCCCCTTACTAGTCAGTAATTGTGTTGCATCATTATCTGTCTTTAGGAGATTGGTATCTGAGGAATAGAGTGCCTAAAGATTGCTTCCTTGGTCAGTTGAAAAGATTCTAATCGGATAATGTCATGTCATGCTCTGTTTACAAATCTAGTGCCTGTGCCATGGAAGTGTGCTGGCATTTGTAGTTCAGCATCAGCTTCCTTTTCAAAGGAAAAGAGATAGGTGCTTCAGCCAAGTCTCCAATATAGATTTAGCTTTCATTTGTCTGACATTTCAAAGTTGACAAAAAAAAATTCTAATTGGTTTCGACCTGCAGATACCATTTGTGTGAGTGGTGTGGGCACTGTGCAATTTACACCCCAGGCTGTCTGACTAACCCCCCCCCCCCCCCACAAATTTGATACACAATGTGTAAACCTTTCTTTGAATAAACTGTTTTCCATATAGAACATAAATAAGTATATTCAGTCAGGGTTCTACTTGTACTGATCATTGTTTTATTGCAGGTTCGTATGGCAAAGGAAAGTGACCCATCATGGAAGCCCACCTTTATTGTAAAGCCGGACGGTGGTTGTCAGGGTGATGGAATCTACCTCATTAAGGACCCCAGTGAAGTGCGAATCATGGCCAGTGTCCAGAACCGACCAGCTGTGGTCCAAGAGTACATCAGCAAGCCTCTCCTGATGGACAAGTTAAAGTTTGATATGAGACTCTATGTTGTTCTCAGATCATTAGAGCCTTTGGAAATCTACATCGCCAAAGATGGACTGTCCCGATTCTGCACTGAGCCCTACCAGGCACCAAACCATAAAAATCTTCACCATGTCTATATGCACCTGACCAACTACTCACTCAACATCCACAGTGGAAACTTTATCCACTCGGACAGTGTCCATACTGGAAGCAAGAGGACCTTCTCCAGCATTCTCTATAGACTTTCAGCTAAAGGTATAGATGTCAAGAAAGTATGGTCTGACATAATTTCTCTGGTCATTAAGACCATCATTGCTCTGGTTCCAGAACTCAAAGTCTACTTCCAGGTGGACATACCAGCATCTAAACCAGGACCAACATGCTTCCAGGTGAGTTGCCATTCCTTGTGCACACACATCATATGGCTGGCTTGTTGTTTTTGAGCCACCATTCCTCAAACTTAATTTTTTTTTTAACATTATTATTATTATTATTGTTGTTGTTTTTCTCAATTTTATAAGCAAGTAGACATTAATATAAAAAGAGGTAACACTATTTAACAGTTATTTATTTTGGTGAGCAAGCAGCCCAAGCACAGTAAACATCAATCATGTTTTGTTTTAATTGAGGGACACAAGAATTAAGAGTCTGTTGGGTTCTATTGTAGCCTACTGGGGAACTGGACACGGGCATGTTTTTTTCTCCTCTCTGTTGAGGAAAGTCTAACTTTTTTGTTAGATGCCATTTTTCATCAGTTAGGATTCCCACTGCTTCACTGTTGAGCTGGTCTTCATATGCAGCTATCTGGATTGTCATTTCCTCAGTCTGACTTTGGAGTTCAAAACCCAGACCCCACTGGACTAGACTTGTGGGGTTAACTGGGAATGTGACATTTGGGCACAGGGCTCTTCATTGTGGCACTTTTCCAGATCTGAATCTACTGGGAAAAAGTTAGCCATAGAGGACTCTCTGGTTCCACAGTCATGGTACAGCCCCAGATGTGACCCCATTTCTGAGAACTGACTTTGTGAGTAGGCCATGCAGGCCAAGAAGCAGGTGTTACCTCATTTCTAGGGCCACTGGTCACCATGAAAGTTCCTGTTTTCCGTCCAATATACTGTGGAAGAGGTTGATGCAGAGGGACTGAGCATTAATGTCATCTACTAGGTGGAGTGTTGCACATGTGGATGATCCACGAGCCCTTTACCACCAATCATTATTGAGAAAGCATTTTCCCTCTGCTTCTCCTGATCGCTAGAGACACATTGAACTTGCCTCTGTTCCTCCCTGCTATCTTGCAGTGCAATGTGTCTAATTATAGATGCATTGGAAACAGTCCCCTTTTACTGAGTGTCTCCAGCTGAAATATTGTATCTAGGTCTAATTCTAGAAACTGGTCAGACTGGAGTTTTTCTTGCCCAGGAGAAGCTTCAAACCCTCTGCTGCCAGACACACACTTCAGTTACCTGACTCTTTGCTTCTGCGTGAGAGTTCTGTGGCTGGTGGTAGGCTCCTTCAATTTTCCCGACTCCACTCCAGACCCTTACAACCCAACATCCTACTATCATTGGATACATCAGTCCAGTCTTTGGACAGACTAATTTGTCTGTTACAGAGGACAAGGGTGTACCTGGCTTTGTGGCTCAGAAATCCTATTCTGGAGATTCCTTATGATCTCTTGAGAGATTCACATGATGTACGCCAGCTTGTTGAGCTGGGGAAGAGTCCTGAGCACTTTGCTGGTGCAGGGGACTTTGATATTGCAGGGATCTTGTCTCCCTATCAACGATCTGGAATTTCTGGGAATTGCTTGTCTCTACAATGTCAAACATCCTGACTGGAGGGTCATCCTTTCTAGATTTAGTCAACACCAAGGCATTGACCATCAGTGAGGAACCAGAAGCCTCTCCACGGCAAGAGAGGTAGAGCTGATCCTATCCTGGGTAGAAATTCATGCTCCAGTCTTGTGGACTGTTGGCAAACAGACTCATCCAGCAGTGCCTGAACCTAGAGGAATAGTCCCTATATAGAGAGGTGTTCCAAGACCTGTGTAATAGGTGGAGGATACTGAATGTGGATATCCTGGCCTCCAAACTTAACAACAAACTGTACAGGTTGGTCTCCTGGTATAGGTATCCCCTAGTGCAGGGGTAGGCAACCTCGGCCCTCCAGCTGTGGTGCAACTACAAATCCCAACATGCCTCTGCCTCTAGGAGTCATGCCTGTAATTGTCGGGGTATTTCAATGTCTCATGGGACTTGTAGTTTCACCACAGCTGGAGGGCCGAGGTTGCCTACCCCTGCCCTAGTGGACTCAGTGGATGCTCTGGTGGTTCCATAGGATCCATACAGATTGATCTATGCCCTTCTTCCTCTGAAACTCTTTCCTCATCTGCTGCACAGGATCAAGATGGAGAGCATTCTAGCTCTGGGCCACGGGGGATGTGGTATTCTGCATGATCAGATTCCTGTCGGATGCTCCATGGGCTCATCCAGATCATCTGCTTCATAGTCACTGAGCCTAACAGCATGGCTGTTGAAGCCTAGATTCTGAGAGACATCGGCTGTTGAAGCCTAGATTCTGAGAGACATCGGCATCTCTGAATCAGTGATCCTCATGATGCTAAAACCTAAAAGGCTACTGCGGGGTCCATCGCCACACATTGTAGGCATATTTTTCTTGGAGTGAGGCAAGAAACTTTCAGGTTTTCAGACCTCATCTGATAACTGCTTTGAGCACAAGGTCTATCAGACAGTTCTTTGAGATAAGGGCAGTCCCTAGCTCTCGTGTGTGTGTGTGTGTGTGTGTTTGTGTGTGTTTTTTGTGTGGGCCTATTGTCATTTTTGTTTTCTGTTGCCCACCCCTCAGTTGGACTACTTTTGGACCTTCCAACAGTCTCTGAATTCCTGTGTCCCTTAGTGGTCAAGAATGAAAATGGTATTTTTTGTATTTACCTTCAAATCCTTTTCTTGGAGGGACATTGGTCCCTCCCCTCTGTGTTTTTGATCATGCTCTTAGTATTGCTTTACCAAAAAACTGAAACATGCTGCAAGTAGAAGGGGTCATACTAGGCTGGCCCACAATGTATTTGTTTTTTTCAATGTCCTTTCTCCTGTAGGCAGTAGTATAACCTGTTATTCTCTGAATTCCTGTGTCCTGTGTCCTCTTAGGAAATTAAGATTTTACGATAAATACAAATATTCTGTATCAAATTAGGCTTAATGGGCCATAAGTGTTTTTTATAGGAAGAAAGAGCAAATTCAAAGCAGGTAACAACCAACACATGACTAGTATAAGTCGTCTTCCTTCTGAGAGTTTTCTACATTATGCAAGTGGCAATTTGGTATTTTGGAATTTTAAAAAGAGCATAGTAAAGGGCAGAGCCTTTTAATTTTCATGATCCTTTCACATATATTATGCATCTATATAGAGAGGAAGTACTTAATCTTAGGTCTGATGTTCGTAGGCATATGCATCTTGCATTTAGGTGCATAACATTTGTATTCAACATCTGTTTCATATTGTTCAGAGACCATTCAGAGTTTACAGGTGTATTTCACCTGCAGTTGACCTCCTGAGCAGCTACAATCTGCTTCAAGCTGCCTTTTATGTTCCTATTGACTTTTATGGGGAGAGAAACAGTGCTAACTTCAAGAAAGGCACATTGACACAGGCCCTTATTCATGCAGACTGATCCTGCTACTTTGTAATGACCGCAATGCCCAGAGCTCTATATAAAGCTACTGCACCAGCAGCATTGACCATAAAAACAATATTTTTATAAAGGAAATTACAATAAGACTAGACTAATGCTGGTTGGGAGCATCTAACCCCCCAAGTCTTTCCTGGTTATAGAACTTTACCAAAAGGATCTATTCATACATCTTCTGAACCCTTGTTTTTTCTGATATGCCCACCCTCTGTGTAATACATATTCCCTTTTACAGGAAGCATGTGGGATATAGATAGAAACTTTCATTCATATATTTGTGCTGCTATTGTGTGAATACTGTAGAGCTATGTAGAGGGTTCTGATGTGTGCTTGTGTCTCTACCCTTCTTTCAGATTTTAGGATTTGATATCCTCCTGTTGAAGAATCTCAAGCCAATTCTTCTAGAGGTGAACGCAAATCCCAGCATGAAGATTGAACACGAACAGGAGGTGGGAAGTTGACAGATGAATGCTGTATTGTAATCTACACTATATGGCCAAATGTGTGTGGACACCCCTTCAATTCCATAAAGACATGACTTGATGGGTTTGCTGTGGAGGAACTCAAATGGCCTGCACAGAACCCTAAACACCTTTTATGATTAATTAAAACACCTATTTTGAGCCAGGAATTCTCATTCTTTTTAAAGAGGAGCTCCAGACTCCATCAGAAAAAAATAAGTCAGCAGCTACAAATACTGTAGCTGCTGACTTTTAATATTTGGACACTTACCTGTCCTCCAGCAGCTTCTTCCCCCAAGCTGATTTTTCAATCGGGTCTCTGGTGCTGCTGCCACCATCTCTGGTTCCCTACTGTGCATGCGTGAAGTGCCTTGTGCTTTGTGAATGGCCTGGCAATGGGGGAAAGAAGGAGGGGGTCCGAAGTTCCAGATGAGCTCGCTGTGGCAAAGTCAGCCAGAAGTGGGGGTGGATACCTATCAAATTCACGTACCCCCCCTCCCCCATGAAAAGTGCCAAATGTGGCAGCAGAGTGGGGGAGGAGGCAAATAAGCTTTTGGGTGAAGCTCCGCTTTAAGTACCTGACCTCAAAAATGCTCTTTTGAATGAATGGCACAAATTCCTACACATTTGAAAATTCTTATGGAAAGCCTTTCCAGAGTGTAGGCTGTTATAGCATCAAAGTAGGAGCTAATAACCACAGCTTTGGCATGGAATGTCCAAAATCTTTATAGAGGTGTGAAGGTCCGGGTCCACAACATTTTGGCCAATTAATGTATGTGGTTTGTGGAATAACACAAATACAGGTGATACCCGAAATATTCGAATATCATGCAAAAGTTCATTTATTTTACCAATGCAACTTAAATGGTGAAACTAATATATGAGATAGACTCATTACATGCAAAGCAAGATAGTCCGTGATTTGTCATAATTGTGATGATAATGGCTTACAGCTCATGAAAACCCCAAATCCACAATCTCAGAAAATTAGATTATTGTGAAAAGATGCAATATTCCAGGCTCAATGTGTCCCATTCTAATCAGCTAATTAGGCCATAACACCTGCAAAGGGTTCCTGAGCCTTTAAATGGTCTTGCAGTCTGGTTCAGTAGGAATCACAATAATGGGAAAGACTGCTGGCCTGACAGTTGTGCAGAAAACCATCATTGACACCCTCCATAAGGAGGGAAAGCCTCAAAAGGTAATTGCAAAAGAAGTTGGATGTTCCCAAAGTGCTGAATTAAAGCACATTAAAAGAAAGGTATGTGGAAGGGAAAAGTGTGGAAGAAAAAGGTGCACAAGCAGCAGGAATGACCACAGCCTGGAGAGGATTGTCAGGAAAAGACCATTCAAAAGTGTTGGGGACTTTCACAAGGAGTGGACTGAGGCTGGAGTCAATGCATCAAGAGCCACCACACATTGTCAAGCCACTCCAGAACAACAAACCATGTCAGAAGCGCCTTACCTGGGCTAAAGAAAAACAGACCTGGTCTGTTGCTCAGTGGTCCAAAGTCCTCTTTTCTGATGAGAGCAAATTTTGCATCTCATTTGGAAACCAAGGACCCAGAGTATGGAGAAAGAATGAAGAGGCACACACTGCAAGATGCTTGAAGTCCAGTGTGTTGTTTCCACAATCTGTGTTGATTTAGGAAGCCATGTCATCTGCTGGTGTTGGTCCACTGTGCATCATTGAGTCCAGGGACAACGCAGCCGTCTACCAGGAGATTTTGGAGCACTTCATGCTTCCTTCGGCAGGTGAGCTCTATGGGGATGCTGACTTCATTTTCCAGCAGGACTTGGCACCTGCCCACACTGCCGAAAGCACCAAAACCTGGGTCAATGACCGTGGGATTACTGTGCTTGATTCGCCTGACCTGAACCCCATAGAGAATCTATGGGGCATTGCCAAGAGAAAGATGAGAGACATGAGACCGAACAATGCAGAAGACCTGAAGGCCGCTATTGAAGCATACTGGTCTTCCATAACACCTCAGCAGTGCCACAGGCTGATAGCTTCCATGCCACGCCGCATTGAGGCAATAATTGCTGCAAAAGGGGCCCAAACCAAGTACATATGCTTGTTTATACTTTTCAGAGGTCCGATATTGTACATTCCTTGTTTTATTGATTGCATGTAATATTCTATTCTAATTTTCTGAGATTGTGGATTTGGGATTTTCATGAGCTGTAAGCCATAATCGTCACAATTAGTTCAAGTCGTGATTTGTCATATCTTGCTTTGCATGTAATGAGTCTATCTCATATATTGGTTTCACCTTTTAAGTTGCATTAGTAAAATAAATGCACTTTTGCATGATATTCAAATTTTTAGAGTATCACCGGTACAAGAAAGGATTCCTGAACCAAATTACATTTTTATTTAGCAGTTGACCTCAAACTTCAGGAGGAAAGTTCAAAACGAAAGCAGACGAGGACAGTCAAGAACAAGCCAAGGTCGGTAAACAGGATCGGACGTAGGACACAGAGCAATGAGCACACGGAAGCCAAAACACACAATATTGATCAGTAGGGCTGGCTTGCAATGCACAAGTTAATATAGAGTGCCCTGATAGGGGCTGGGGTGGAGCCATGCTTTGAGGAGCAGCCAGGTGAGAGTGGCTGGCCTCTTAAGCTGAACACATGGAGAGGTAAGCTGACGGACAAACATTACTGCATAACCATGTCAAAAGTCTACGAAGCAACATCAAATGCAAGATTCTCAGCGATGGGGATAAATATACCATTGGTCCCGCCTCTAGTTTATATCTCCATTGTTCCTCTACTACAACTCCTAACTAAACTTAGAAAGTCATATTTTACTGAAAGAATAACGGAATCTAGGAATAGACTTCCAGCAGAGGTTGGTCAACAGTAAGTGGATTTGAACATACTTGGAACAAACATAGATCTATACTCATAGGGTTAAACAAAAGTTGTCTTTTTCTGCTGTCATTCTTCTATGTTTCTAAGTTTAGCCATATAGCTTATATGTGAAATGTTCTAACTTTGAAAAGATTTTGTCAATTTATTCTGCTATGTTTGTGATTTAGAACCCCTAGCAGACAGCATAGACAGGTTGGTGACCGCCTTTTTAGTACAGTTTAGCGATACAGATCACTAGTCACTGACCTGCGTTAGTAAAGGAACATCACCGGAGTGATGAATTCCCTGCTGTCCTAATATGGGGGCTTTCCCTGTCCTGTTAATATTGGAAGATAACGTAAATATACTAACTGTATGAAAATTCAACAGTTTCTTATTGGACAACTGGATTCAAATTCATTTAAAACATTTATTTTGTCAACATAAGAAGTTTGCACCAATATAAAATATTGCTACTTTGCTTTCCAGGTAAACCTGCAATGAAAATCCTGGGGAACTGCCTACTAATTATCTGTTTATTTACATTCATTTGCGGTTTCTCAAGAAATTTCTCAAGTGGAAACACTTAGATATTCCTAACATCATCATTAAAACTGTAATATTAATAACTGCGATTTATCTGAAAAATAGCTTGTGGGCCTGTTTGAATAACGTAACAAAACACTGACTTTGGTGTTAATAAATTGTTTCCAATTAAATATGCTAATCTGTGAGTGAAGTATTCACAGCATTTCCTATAACAAAGTGTCTTTGTCTGGGTGTTGCAGCTTCTTCCCGGCATTTTCGAGAATGTGCCGAGCTTGGTGGATGAGGAGGTGAAAATTGCCGTAATCAAGGACACACTGCGTCTGGTGGATCCATGGCAGAGGAGGAGCCAGTGAGTGTAGTTGTAGCATGTGGTTATATTATATGTTTGGATATGGGTTATAGCTGCTCTGATTATCAGGCTTGTGATGGGCCTGGTCGCTCTTGTGTGCCCATGAGAGGGAGAGAGCTCAACATGGCCAACTAATGTGGTGATATTGGCTGTAGAGTGTGAAAAGTGTTGCCACCCTCCACATATATAGCACAGCAAGGGTTTTGGAATCCTAAAAAGATGTGAATTTCTTTACAGGTAATACATTTTGTATTTTACTTGCTTATATCCATGTTTGACTGGAGGTATTGAATAAAGCTTAATTTTTTTTTTTTGGGGAGGTAGGAAGGGAGATACAGCCCCAAACACATTAGTCGTGTGTAATGGTGGGTATCCAGTTATCTACAGGTGGCTACTTATGCTAAATATCTTCCCTCCAGTACCTCCTTTATAGCTGCCAGATGCTGCCCTAAGAGTCTGTCTTCCGACACTGTGAGAGTTAATTGCAGCCCCTGCTTGTGGGGAAAAACCACACTGCTAGCCTGCCCCCTTCTGCCCTCATTATTATTTAAATTACTCGTGTTACTGCTACTTCCGCAATCCATTGCTTTCTGTAAATGGGCAGTGGAGGTCCTTTCATTCAACTGCCTCTCCTCCATTCACAGAACAGGATGCATTGTAGGAGAATAGTATATATGAGTTGTGTGACTGGTGGAGAGGGCAGATGGGGCAGATGAGTGGTACAACTTCCTCAGTAGCCGTGGCTGCAGTTAAAGTGGTTGTTAAACCACTCTAACATGTGTGCACCATTAGTGTGTGTGTGCTGTGTCATTTGGCTCTCTGTAACACCTAAAAAAACATGGCGGATCCTTGTCTTCCGGCGCTGTGAGAATTAAAACGTTTGTTAACCCAAAAACAGACTATCTTGCTTGCATAACTGTAACATGTATACACCATCAGTGCTGTTTCCTATTGCAGTGGACCCCTCTGTATGTAATTTATAAAAAATATATATGCTGTAAATACCTAATTTCAGTGCTGCGATCCGTGATCACATGACCGGCTGGCTCTTTCCTTTCCTCCTCTGACAGATGCAGCAGAAGGGGCTGAAATTCCCCCGCTGACGTCTGTCAAGAGGGGAGGAGGAGGAGGAGGAGAAGAGAGCTGGCTGGTCATGTGTTCACAGATCACTGCTCTTAAATTGGGTATTTACAGCATTTTTTTTATAAATCGCACACAGAGAGGGACACCACAATAGGAGACAGCACTGTTGGTGTAAACATTTTACAGTTATGCAAGCAGCAGGAGGGGCGGGCACTGTCACAAGCTGACAGGCATGAAGGGGACAGGGGAGGAGGACATAGGAGCAGAGAGAAGACAGATAGCAGGGCTGGGGATGACGGAGGCACGCAAACTGACCACAGTGGCAGGGCTCAGCAGCCATGATATACCGTGGTCAGTTTACATAGGGGAGGGGAGAAACTTGCAGCATCAGCCAGGTTTTTTAGGTGTTACAGGGGGCCAAATGACACAGCACACGCACTGCGTCATATAACATGCTTTAAAGGAGTAGGATCCATTTTTATTAATTTTTTGGTTAACAAACGTTTTAATTCTCACAGCACCGGAGATTCAGAGGCCTTCAGGTAATGGGATACACACCAGTACACATACAGTAGCTAATGGCTGTCCGTGATCATATGGCATGACACTGAATTTATGAGGCTATACAACATGCAATGTATATGCCCCAGCAATCAACTGCAGATTTTGTTGTATCATAAGAACATGTACAGTATACAAAATTACTTATTAATATTACCTTAGCGTTTAAAGTTAAAGTACCCCTAATATGTGCTAAGCTGCTGTGCTTTATCCAAAATGTATATGTTATAATTATAAAATAAGGTGGTGCTGAATGCTGAATCTCTATGATTTCCAGTATTCTGATTCTCCAATGTCTAAAATTTTTGTTCTGGTACTGCCAAGTGTCCATACGTTATTCTTCTGGTACCTCAACTATCATTGTTCTGGTACCCCTAAGTGGCAGTATCTATTTTCCCAGAGCCCAAGTGTCAGTGCTTCATTGTCCTGGGGCCCCCAAGTGTCAGTGTGTTGTTCTTCCAGAACCCCAAATGTTAGCGTGTTATTCTTTTGAAACCCCATGTATCAGGGTTTCATTGTTCCTGGGCCCCCAAGTGTCAGTGTGTCCTTGTTCTGAACCTCCAAGTGTCAGCATGTCAGTATTCCGTACTCTGCCAGTGTTTTGGTCCCCAGATGTATGTATTGCTGCAGCTTCATTGGTGTTTTTGAACACTTTCTGGCTTTTTGCTGAATTGATCTCAAACTTTATGGAGCGTTCTAAAGCGATAGGAAGATTATTGCCAAGCTGCATATATTCTGGAACAGTAAGTAAGATAAAGTTTGGTTTAACATAATTAAAGCTCCTCATGTAATTAAGTTTGGTTCTCGTAGGAAGTGTGACAGAAGTCGGAGCTTGCTCTCCCATGAAGGATTCTTCTGCTGATTTGTCACAGATGCTCGGTAAACCGCGTGCGCTGTCATGGTAACAAACAAGCCAAGAGGCAGTATACCCAGAAGGCCTTGCAGCAGGCGGTCTAGGATGATAGATTCTTTAGTGAAGTTTTAGTGAAGGGATCAGAAGTAATAAGATTATATTTTGATGAGATAAGGCCTTGTCAGAGCTCACACTCAGTTCTTCCAGATCTTGTCAGGATAATCTGCTTTTCTGTGATTTTATTATATCTCTGGGACTTTGTTCTATGCGCACATCGTATAATGTACATGGCATATCGCTCCTTACCTTTGATAGATGGCTGCTTTACAGTGTACTGTGTAAGGATATTAAAATAGACTCCTTTTGCATAGAACTGAAGAAAAAAATATCAAGGAACAGTGCTGTGCTTTTAGTTACCAATTCGAGTTTAATTTTCACTGCTATAATTGTAAGGTGTGAAAACTTGTTGCCAAGGGCTTCCATTTTCATTGCAGTTGTTCTGTCCCCCTGTGTGGGTGTATCTGCTGTTATTTCTATCTTTGCAAAAATTACAAAAAAAAAGGTTTCATATAAAAACTTGTTTCCAAGGATGAGTGCAGTTAGCAAGCCCTGTATATGTCTGCTTTATAACAATCAATCAGGATGTTTCCTTTTTATTATCTAATTTGTATGGGAAAAAAAGACACTTGGCATATGCAATAAATCCTGTCATTACTCATTGGGCACTATCGCTTTACATAGTGATTTCTCCAACCCCCCAACAGATGAGGAAGGAAAGGAGACTTGCAGGGACCTTTATATGTGCCACAAAGAAAACGCACAAAAATAAATAATTAAAAATAACAACATCTTTATTATACAATTAAAACATTATTAAAAAGGACAACTCCCAATGTATAGTTGCCATATACAATTGGATTTCATTGGTGCATTTGTGTTGCTCCAAATTGATGTAATGGATTAATTTGTTTCATGGAAACCTAGCTTCCCCATGGTCTATGCCCTAGTGTATGCAACCAATATTAATCTACAAAAGTAGTTACAACATGTAAATATACAATACATGAAGGGGATACATTTATCCAAAGATTTACAGTAGAACAAAATATACACACAACGCATAACCAGTAAGAAGATAAACAAAACCAATGAAAAAGCAGCAATTGATCATATGGAGAGGAGAAAGGAGGGAGGCATAGCAAACCTTCCCCCATGATAAAGGGTCCAGACTGGGGAGGGCTTGAATATACGTAGACATGACCCATCATTAAACTCACCTGAACAAATCCAAAGGGCAACCTCCACACCACAGAAGAGTGGATGAACTTACACTAATATATCATATTGAACCACCTGAAATACCCTAAATCAAACAAACAACGTGTACAACACAGCAACCGAAAAACTATACAAAAAAAACTACCTAAAAGAAATTGGAGAGATTACATCCCAGCTACCCAGAAATACCCAAAGGAAATGTTTGGTGTGTACAAAAGGTCCCACTATAAAATAAATAAAATATCCCCACAATAAATGTAATCATCAAAAAACCTAAATAGATCACACATCATCCAAAGATAAAAACAAATGTCATACTGTTCCCTATTTTTGAATCTCCAATGCCCAACTGCTAGCATCTAGCCCTCAATGATAGAGTCCTGATGTCTTCCAGGTCGGCGGGGACTCCATTAAATAGATAAGCACGTAAACATGGGGGGCAGACATGGGTGTGGCCAATCTATTTAATGGAGTCCCCAACTAACCTGGTAGGCACCTGGACTTTATCACTGAGGGCTAGATGCTAGCGGTTGTTTGATAATTATATTCATTGTGGGGATCTTTGGATGATGTTGTTGCTGTGTTGCAACTTTTGTTCGATTTTTGGGGGGTGTATTTCATTAATATTTTTATGTTTTCAGATTGAACTTTTATGGTCCTTTATGATATATTGATGTTCACTATTCCCCTCTTTTGTGGTGTGGAGGTAGCAAACCATCATTGGGGAAGATTTGATATGCCCTTCCCCCCCGCCCCACTTTTATTTGTTTTTTGTTTTTTCTCCTTCCCAGATTTCCAATTGCTGCTTTTTTTCATTGCTTTTCGGACACCTGATTCTTGAGACATTATTCTTGAGACATTCCTCTCCCTGCTACGCTGGTGTGACCCCATCCAGATTCCACCAGTACGAACCCTGGACGCTTGGTCTGTCCATGTTCGTGGTCCTCCCCCTCTCCCCCCCACCCCCTACCCCCCTCCTTTGTATTCTCCTTTATATCCTCTAACTTCTATGATCTGTAATCTACAGATTTCTATATTTTTACTATTTTATAACAAAAGGTATAAAAGAAAACGGGAGAAGCGAGACCGGTGGGAAAGGTGCTCTTGCTCCGTTGTTTTGTAAACAACCAATCTCCTATGGGCAATGATATTTGTGATGTAATTAATTAAGAGCTGTAGCCAGTACAGACTTATACGTCAGACTTCCTAAAGATGTACCTGTTCAAAATTATTGGACCCCCTCCCGTTGGAGGGGGATATGCACATTGTCTTCAGATACTGTTGTTTGTGTTACTCTTTCTTAAGCCTCATACACACGATCGGACTTCCATCTGACTTTTTTGTGGGTTTTGCTTCGAATGGCTGTTGGCCGCGAACTTTGTATGCATACACACAGCGGGACTTTTTCAGCCAACTTTCACCAAACCACGTGGTTTTTCAACTCTTTACCGCCACCCTTTTGGCAACTTCTGCTATTGTTGTCTGATCTTTAGCATTGGTTCTGTGCATGCGTGTTTGTACTTTGGACTTTAGTCCGATGGACTTGTGTACACATGATCGGATTATGCTCCTTGGCCATTTGTTGCTGGAAAGTTTGTCTGTTTTCACAGCGAACATTTGTCCGATGAAAAAGCGAAAACATTTGTCCGATGGAGCGTGCACACGATCGGATCGTCCGATCAAACAGGTCCGTCTGACATTTGTTGTCAAAAAGTCAGATCGTGTGTATGGGCCTTTATGTTACTCATGTAGGTCTTGTCTTTCATGTAAGTCTTGTCTTTTTTTCAAATTCTGCTAATGAGTTGCCCACATTTCTCATGTCCCCTAGGCCTCGTACAGACGAGAGGATTTCCGCTGGAAACGGTCCGCCGGACCGTTTCCAGCGGACATTCCTCCTCCGGATTTTGATCTGATGGCTTGTACACACCATCAGATCAAAATCTACGCGGCACGTGCCGCGCCGTCGCCGCGGCGACATGCACGACCCTGGAAGGTAAATACTTTGACGCATGCGTCGAATCACTTCGACGCATGCGAGGGATGGGGATCGGGCGGACTTATCCGGTGAGTCTGTACAGACGACCGGATAAGTCCGAAGGACAGATTCCAGCGGATAGATTTCTTAGCATGCTAAGAAATTATTATCCGCTGAAAATCCGTCGGCTGGATTTTTACCTGCTGGAAAATGTCCGCTCGGGCCTACACACGACCGGATCTGTCTGCTGGAACTGATCCGTGGATCAATCCCAGCGGATAGATCCGGTCGTGTGTACGGGGCCCTACAGTTTCCTGGCCTCAGAATAAAAGTTTTTTTCCTCTTCCATTATTCTTCAATATCAGTCTGTGTCATCAGAGCCCTGCATTCTTAGACTGGCTGTTTGGAGTTGGTGTCTCCACAGCTAGAAGTGCGTTTTTAAGCTGTCGGGTTTTGGATCTTTCTCCAAAAGAAGTGCTTTGTATTTCCAGGTTAAAGATTGCAATCGGCGACTCCAGAAGAAGCAAATGTGTGTTTCCATTTGGCCATTTTTGAGGGCATGGGGCAGATTTTTTTTTATATATAAATTTCTATGTTTGAAAGATTTGAAAATGAAGTTTTCCAATGTTGCTTGTGTCTTTCTCTTAGTTACAGAATAGAAAAAGCTAATTTTCTGCACTTGTGTCTGATGTCCTTGCACTCTCAGAACTCTTTTTAGATTAAAAAATAACCAGAAAACTCTTGATTACAAGCTGTTTCCCAGGAAGGTCTTTGAAAAGCTATGGTGCCTGATTGTAAAAATCCGCTGTAAAGCAAGTATTGGACACTCTCAGATTTTACAGAATGCCTTTTCCGCTGCTTCTTAATTGGAAACTGCGTATATCATGGACGGTTTGTTCATTTCAATGTTCTCTTCAAGAGTCTGGTGATTACCATACATTTTATACTGAACTAATCATTTTCTTTCCTGTCATCTGAAAAAATATGGTTCTCAGCTTCGTATTGCTAATTACACTGCAAATAAAATATGTTGATTTAATGAACAGAGAAAGTTTGGTATGGAGGAAATAGAGTCCAAAAAATGTAGGTTTATATCTCACAGAGCCTGGAAGGAGGAAGGGAGAGGGCTGGGATGTACAGAAGGAGTGCATTAGGAGAGATTTAGGGAGAGGGCTGGGACAGACAGCATACCTCAAGGTAGTGGTCCAGGTAAGACAGAGGGAGAGAACCTAGATGAAGGCAGGGTGTAGGCCAGAAGGGAGACCGTGATAAGCAGTGCATAGAGAGAGAATACTCAGACCAAAATAAACCAGGAAGGAGGCAGGGTGAGTGCTAGGTGGTAGGAAGTGGACCATGTAGGATGGAGGGACAGCACAAAAAGGGAGGCAGGCATGGACTTGGACAGAGGCAGAAGGCCAGGTCAGGTCAGGAAGTACAGCAAAACAGAGAGAGAATCAGGAGGAAGGAATGAAGATGACTAGGAGGAAATCAGGGAGAGTACTAGGTGGGAGAGAGCTGGCCAGCTAGAGCAGAAGTAGATGACCAAGATGGAGGTAAGGTGTGAGCCAAGAGGGAGGCAGAGAGGACCAGGAGAGATATAGAGAGGGGGGACCATGAGGGAAGCAGAAAGTGGGCCAGGAAGCAGATGGGTGTATGACCAGGGTGGAGGCTAGGAGGGATGCAAGGCGGGCCAGGAAAGATGCAGAAAGGGGACTAGCAAGGGATTTAACAGGTTAGCTAGTGGAGAGTCAGAGAGTACTAGGACATGGGGAGCGGGTCAGGAAATATAGAGGGAGAGGACCAGAGTGAAATAGATCGGACCAGGGAGGAGATAGCAAGATTTTTCAGAAGATTGAGGGCAAAAAACCCTTAACCTGGCAGTTTTTGCTTGCCTGGTGCTGGAAATTCAAAATGTTATTTTAAATTCGATACTTTGAGTTTCGTTTTAAAAAGTACACACAAACAACTTTTGGAAATTTGGTATTTAGTTTGACTTGCAGGAGGAAACAAAAAGCAACAGGAGGTTTAAATCTCCAGAGGCAGTGCAGCTTAAACAACACAAATAGCCATATTTCCCACCATTACACAAATTTATATCTCATATTTCAGACATAATTGAACATCCCTGTACTTGTATTCAAAATAAGCCTGTCTGGGAAAATGTGTGCATTAATAATTATTGATAAAAATAACATGGATAAATGAATTTTTTTAGGATTAAAGGATACATTTAAAAAAAATAATTCTTCGTAAATTTAGGCCAATATATCTGCTACATATTTTTGGTATATTTTGGTATCTTTTTGGTAGGTCTGCTACATATTTTTGGTAAACAAAAAAACAATAAGCATATATTGATTGGTTTGCGCAACAGTTATAGCGTCTACAAACTATGGGATATTCTTTTCTTTGCTAGTAATGGCGGCGATCAGCAACTGCGATATTGCAGCGGACAAATCGAACACCTAACTGACACTTTTGACACTTTGGGGACCAGTGACACTTATACAGTGATTGCAATCTGTGATGCGCCGTGTCCTCTGGACCCGCCAGTCACGGACACTCCTGTGTGCGCGCGATTCTGGGAGGACGTCCATGGACGTCCTCCCAGAGTTAAGCAACCGCCTTGTAGCTGTAATTCGGCTATGAGGCGGTGGTTAAGCCCACACACGATCATTTATAGTTTAAAACGCCGTTAAGAAATGCAGCATGTTCGAAATTTTTTTTTTTTTTTTTTCATTTTTTCAGAACCTGAAAAATGATGTGAAGCCCACACACGATCATTTTAAATTACATTTTTTAAAAACTTTGTTTTTTACAAGCCGAAAAATGATCGTGTGTACGCGGCATTCAGGTTAGTGCAATTGGGCATTTCTGTTCCATTCACTGTATACAAATGTCTCTTTACATCTATCCAGCAGTGCAGGATAGATTTACTGTGATTGGCAGTTCAGTGTCTCGCAGTGCTTCTCAGATTTTAATAAATGTATTTTTCACAATGGATCCAACTAGTAGTGTTATTACAGTATTTATTAGTTACATTTGTGGAATCTCCCTTGTCAAAGATGAAGGAAGTGCTAACCTGTTAAAAAAAAAAGATGAAGAAGGTAGAAGGTTTGTTTGAGACAACCTGTACTAGCCTCCTATAAATATGGTCTCCGTGCCAAGATAGCTGCCACCCTGCCTATGATTCTCTGAATGGACCTTGCCCTACTTTTGTCCGGCCTGTCAAAAAGGAGACAAGGTAGCGAGTTGCTGGGGATGGCAGAGTTTTAATGATTCTCTGTGCTGAGGAATTAATTGGCTGCAGTATTTATCAGTGTGCTGCAGTAATTGGGACCGCATGCTGGCCGGTGCTGCCAGCTTTCCGTGTGTTTTCAGCATTTTGTCACACAACAAAGATCTGCTTTTCTTCTCCTCTTAAAAGTCAGCCGAGTGCTTATATCTCGGGAAAAAATCCAATCACTGGCACACTTTGTGATGCCTTCACTGGTCCGTCTTCAACTGAAGAAGTTTTTCCTGCATCCTACTGTCTTGTCCTGAAAGAAAATCCAAAATGCAATTTTATTCCATTCTAAGTCTTTTTCTTTTTATTTCACTTTTCTGTTACTGTTTGTAAAATTAATGAATAGAAAGAAATGGAAGTTGTGGTGATTAAGTGAAATTGCTTGCAGATTCTCGGGCATAGCACCAGAGCCAATTTATAAGGCTAGAACTGCTGCTTCTCTATTTTGTTTCTTTATAAGATTTCATTTCTGACAGCATCACCCATATCGAGCTGCTCTGGGCAGTTTCTGCAGGACTCTTCCACAATTATTTGGCATGTCTTTATGAATGAGCCCAAATATTAGAAAAGGCGGTGATGGCTTTGTAAAATAGGGCACTAGAAGATAAACGTTCATCACCAGCTCATACATTCAGCTTACATACTGGTGTTATGATTGCAACAAGTGTTTGCCAATTTAATTTAGGTGGTTGATTTATGAGAGAACGTATGGCTGACTGCAGAGAAATTCTGCACATTGTGCTTTCCTTTGTTGAATATGGTAAATGTGTTCAGCAGGCCATAGATTATGCAATTTTCTTTCTCTCGACCACGGAGAAAGGGAGGAAAATTGCTTGATTGCTTGAATCCCTCCCACAGCACTATTGTGTTCTGCCATCGGGGAGTCTCATTGTGTTCTGCCAACGGGGAGTGTGGGGAACCTTCCCTGCTGGCAGAACACAATGATTAGTGTTGCAGGCTTATAGCCTGTGGCACTAATCATTAGAGAAAAACTTGACAGGCTGGTTGAGCACAAGTCGAGTACAACCAGGATGTGCCCATACATGGATGAAAATTCGACCAGTACCTGCTGAACCGGCCGAATTTCCAATTATGTATGGCCGGTTTTATCTTAATTCTACAGTACAGGTCACGGAGAGCTTATTTACACCATGGGTTATATAGGGTCATACAGGTAATTGGATACTGGCAAGCTTTTGAGGGCACCCCCCCCCCCGGGGTGCCTCCCCTATAACCCCCATCCACTCCATAAGTCCTCAGTTTTGTGATGGTGTCTGAAGGTGATGGACCTCTTCTCCTTCACAGAAAAAGCAGCTTTAATAGTTTATTAGTTATTTATTAGTTATATGTATTATTTAATTGTCCAGTTTTTCAAACCACCCTCACTGACTTCTAATTCCTACACAGAATCGGTGAATGCAGATCGATACAACCTCTCTAAAACCTTGGGAGCCATACAAATAGTAATTTTGTTTTGGGCACTGGATCCTGTGTGGAGTGTTCACCATTGTAATTGGTGCAACATCTTCGGTTAGTCACAGGGTTCTGATCCAGGGCTGTGGTGCATTACTAGAATCCAGTTCCTGAAGACTTCTTTGGGCTAAACCTGGACTTTTTATACAATCCAGCGAAAGGAAGCCAAATCAAAATAGGCGTACAGTAACAATGCGAGATTTGCACCAGAGCAGGACCTGGTTTTAAAACTAGTCTCAGCATCCGATTCTGGCTTTATTTCAGACCAGTAACAAGTGGCCTTCTTGGAAAAGCAGAATTTTCCATACTCATGTCACATTTCCCCAGACAGATTACAGCCTTAATACAGCCATCTTTGTCCAGGGCTCAGAAATGCCCTGCCTTTTTTCCTACTCTGGTTTTTCAACCAAATTTGGACCCTGATTTGACAGTCCTAGAGGACACAGAATTGGAGGGGAATGAAGAGGATGTAGAGGCAGTGTTGGAGGAAATTACAGAATAAATCTCTTGCTGCTATTTCTATATATAAAACTGCAACTAACTGGACTATGAATAACCAACATAATCCTATATTTCAGGATTGTGCTGTTGCAAAACAATTGCAACATTTGCCTTCTGCTCTTCTTTATTTTTTTGTCTAGATGCCCATGAATACGTCACTGGACAAATAGTCAGAATGACTTTAATCTCCATTCATATTGGCAGAATCTCATGGCTAAAGGCTTGGACAGCGAAAGCTTTCAGTAAATGGTGCCTCACACATACGATCTTCCAAGGAAGATATCTGTTTGATGAGGCTCTTGACCTGTTCATCAGGTGGATGGATTTTACTTCTGAAGAGGAAGGTAATAAAACCCTCTTCCTCAGGGGTTCTTAGTTTCTCTAAATGCAGAGCACCTGCATGCTCAAACCAAACTTCAAAACCTAAGTTCAGTCCTTCCTTTCACCACAAGGTTTGGCCTGCAAAGGCCACCAAGCCTTCCTTAAAGCTCTCTTTACAAAGAAGGGGCTCCCTCACTCCTAAGAGTTGGGGGGGGGGGGGTGTATCAAAATGAAATCCCTTGAGATGAGATTCGCCATGAGAGTGCTGGGTCTAATGGTTGCCTCCTTCAAAGCAGTTCACCTGCTCAAGAACTCCCCAACTAAACATTCTGTCAACATGGAAAAATCTGTGTCTTTCCTTCTACCTTACCCATGCTCCTATCTAGCCAAACAAGAATCTCCATGTCTTGGTGGATTACCACTTTACATCTAACAGTGGGAAAATAATTCTTTCCCTACACCTGGAAATTTTTTACAACAGACACAAGTCTGCCAGGCTGAAGAGGACTCTTTCAATCCTTGACAGTTTAGGGACATGCCCATGAGAGAAAGCCAAACTTCCAATCAACATTTTGGAGCTTAGAGCAGTGGGGTTGGCCCTCCATCACCAGACCCTCCTACTGTAGGACACCCAAATCGGGTGTAGTCATACAAGGCCACCACAGTGGCATTCTGTATATAAGTCATTGAGGGGGCAGAGAGCCTGACTGTCTTGAGGGAAACAAAGCAGATTTTTCTGTGGACACAAACTCAATTTCACAAACTCAATTTCTATGGGTTATAGTCTGATATGCCAAAGATGGGTGTCCTGTAGATGTGGACATGCTTGCCTCCAGCTAATACAAGTTTCCTCTGTTTGCAGCCAGAACCAGGGATCCTCTAGCTGTGGCTTTGGATGCTCTAAACCCTGGTCTTGATTCTGCCTTATTTATGCCTTCACTCCACTGAGAATTCTGCCTTCCTGCTCGATAAGTTAGAGTAAGAGAGGAAAAACTGTGATTCTACCTGCACTGAACAGGCCCAGAAGACCTTGATACATGGATATACTTGGACATGGCCAGACCTGCTATCTCAAGGTCTTCTATTCCACCCCTCGGTCTCTGGTTTTAATGGCATGACTAATAAAAACCCAGGTCCTAAAGGATTGAGAGATTTCCAAGTCTGTAGTTTCTACCTTGCTAAAAGCAAGAAAGGCTATTCTAATACCTGAAAATATTACTTTGCCTTGGGCGAACACAGTCAGTTCAGTTCCAGAGATTACTTTGTGCCTCGCATTTTGTCTTTCCTGTAAAACGGTCTTGAACAGAATCTAGTTCATGGCACCCTTAAAGGGCAAATATCAACCTTATCTAAAGACCTTTTCCAAGGTCTTTGGCTCTGCACTGCCTTGTGAAAACCTTTTATTCAAGTTTTTTCTCATGTTAGGCCCCCCATTGCAGCACCCTTCGCTTCCCTGAGACCCTAAAGTGGTTGTAACCCTAAACAAAAAAAGAAAAAAAAAGCTCCTGTTCCTTTAATGCATGAATAACAGCATAGTGCTATGGCAGTGTGATTTGTCCCTTTCTATGTTCTAAAATACCTATTTGATCCTGCCTGTTCTTGTGTCCCCCTATGTAACCTGACTACAGTAAACATAGCTGCTGATCTGTGATGCCTGTCAGTCTGTGTAGTGAGAGCCAATCTGCTCCCTGCCTCTCCTCCTGCCGCTATTTCCGCAGCAATACAAAACCCCATTACTTGTAGCCTCTGTTTGTTTTAAGAGCTAAAGTATGTGTCAGTTTATTTTTAAATTATAATTCCTAATTACCTTCTTGCATAGCGCCGCTCTGCGGTCACGTGACCTCCTTCTGTTGGACACCTCAGAGAGACGGTGTGAGAATCGATTTTTTTTTTAATCGATTAATCTTCTAATTTCAATTAATTATAATGCACATACAGATCCAAATACTTTTAGCTGATCTCCTTGCATTGCAACTCTGCATTAGTCAGTGGTAAATGTGGTATACACTATATACAATCACCCAACACTAGTTAGTTTCCACCATCCATGACTTAACTTCACAGTTCACACAAATACGTTTTAAATTCAAACTGTAGCACTGACGCAAGTCATTTTTTCTTATTAAACTTTAAGAAAAACGTAGAAAGTTAGTTTAACTTTAATTATAAAACGTATCTAGTATATTGACTGTCACTTTATAGTAGGCAAGTAGGCATCAATTTAGCCAGTCACACAGACATACCAGAGTGTTTACATTTTCTGGAAGCAGACATGATCGCATTTTATTGGAAATATACCCTGAAGAACTGAACAGTCTTTCGCACAGAACAGATGTTGCAGATACACAAAGAATTGTCTACACAAAACTGCTTAGGACAGGAAAACAATAGTTATTTTTTCCCCCTTGCCCTGATGGAGCCTATTGCAGCCTGATGCATCCTCCTGCTCAACAGATGCAAAGGTACCTCAATCCAATGGGTGCAGTTTGCTCGTATCCAGCAGGGTAAGTCTCACTGTCCAGCCTGTCCGGTGACGTCAAGAATTTTGATCGATCAAAAAAAATTCAAGATTAATCGAGGAATTAATCTTCAATTTCCCCAGCCCTAATCTAAAGCAAATCTCTTTACATTGCCTGGATGTTGTCAGAGCTGTTATTCCTAAAAGCTACTGCTTCCATTAGATAAAAGATTCCCTGTTTGTTCTTTCCTCGGGATCTCACAAGGGCACTCTTCTTCAAAATTCACAGTGGGGAAAATAATTATTTGATCCCCTGCAGATTTTGTAAGTTTATAGAATAGATTAGAATAGAATTGATTACCAGACCATCAGCAAGAAGCTTGATGAGAAGGAGACAACTGTTGGAGTAATTATTCGCAAATGGAAGAAATACAAAATAACCATCAACCCTCAGTCTGGAGCTCCATGCAAGGTTTTGCCTCATGGAGTAAGGATGATCATGAGAAAAGTGAGGGATCAGCCCAGAACTACACAGGAGGAGATTGTGAATGATCTCAAGGCAGTTGGGACCACAGTCAACAAACAAACCATTGGTAACACAATACGGTGCCCTGGATTGAAATCCTGCAGCGCCCACAAGGTCCCTCTTAAGAAGGGCCTGTGTGAAGTTTGCCAATGAACATCTAAATGATTCAGCGAAGGATTGGGAGAAAGTGCTGTGGTCAGATGAGACCAAAATTGGACTCTTTGGCATTAACTTGACTCGCTGTGTTTGGAGGAAGAAAAATTATGATTATGACCCTAAGAACACTATCCCTACAGTCAAGCTTGAAGGTAGAAACAATGTGCTTTGGGGTTGTTGAGGGGCCAACTGACCAGGCCATGTATTATAAAATCTTGGATGAGAACCTTCTTCCCTCAGCCAGAACAGCGAAGATGGGTCTTCCAGCATGATAATGACCCAAAACATACCGCCAAGGCAACAAAGGAGTGGCTCAAAAAGAAGCACATTAATGTCATGGAGTGGCCTAGCCAGTCTCCAGACCTCAATCCTACAGAAAATTTATGGAGGGAGCTGAAACTTCTACCTGCTGAGCGACAGACAAGAAACCTTAAGAATTTAGAGATGATCTGTAAAGAAGAGTGGACCAAAATCCCTTCTGAGATGTGTGCAAACCTGGTAACCAACTACAAGAAACATCTTACCTCTGTGCTTGCCGACAAGGGTTTCTCCACCAAGTACTAAGTCATGTTTTGCTTTGGAATCAAATACTTACTTTACTAACGGAACTGCAACTCAATTTATAACATTTGTATTGTGGTTTTTTTTCAGCATTTTTGGTTGTTATTCTGTCTCTATCATTTAAAATACACCTATAATAGAAAATATAGAGCCTTAATTTCTTTGTAAGTGGGCAAACTTACAAAATCTGCAGGGGATCAAATAATTATTTTCCCCACTGTATGCTTAAACAAAAGCCTTCCCCTACTCTGCACACCCACTCCCCCAGATTTTTAGGAGGATCCTAGGCTTTTGGGCAGCAAGCCTCTGTTGTCCAACTGTGTAAGGCCACCATTTGGTCTCTTCTGTTCATTCTTTTTCAAAATTTTACCAGGTGGATATCCAATCTTCTGGGGATTCAGCTTCAAAATACAGCCCTCAGCTCAGACATCCATATCTTTTCTCTTGAGGTTGCCATAAGAATCACAATGTGTGACTGGTAGTTCCAGTCAGGGTGATCCATGTATACATTTTGTACTGCACACACAGGGACTCCTTTTGCCAACAGAACCCCAGTGGCAACCTGTAAGGTATAAAAACATCAAGATAAAGGTTTTACAGTGCCAATGAAAACCTTTATTTAACCAATTGAAAAAACGTAATATTGGCGATGCTATGTTCTATGATCTCTTCTGCAGTGTACTTGAGACGTGTGATAATTTGAAGCTGTTTAAAGTTGCCATCCATCTCCCCCGCACCTTCCCTGGCCTCCTCTTCACACAGTTTGTCCAAGTTCCATGCAAAACCCTCCATGCAGCACTGAGGAGGTCATTAATTACCCTTCTGATAATCAGACGCAGAGCGCTGAGCGCCTCTAAACCCTCTAATAGATTGTTATTCAGTATTAGGAGGAGAAACAAATGAGGTCAGATCAGCGGGCGCGATATTTCCATAGAATGGAATAAAGTGAAATGAGATTTTATTCCTGCGAGGATTCTTGAGGGCTGCAGAGGAACGACAGAACGTGCTTCCTTCAGCCGCAGAACTGACTGTGAGATAAACCAAGAAAAAGACAACTAAAGAAGACAACTGTTTAAATATACAGTGTATATGTGTATAAATATATAATAGTACAGTATATGTGTGTTTATATACAGTACTGTGCAAACATTTTAGACAGGTGTGACAAAATGCTGTAAAGCCCCCTCCACAGCCAAGTGCTCCAGTAAGTGTGGGCGGGGGGCAAAGCAGAGATGGTGACTGTAACTTGCTCTGTTTAGGGATCTCTGAGAACCGAGCAATCAGCGGTGTTTAATCAATCGGTTCTTAGTCTTGGTGCCAGAGAGGGACAGATGCAGATCCACCTAGGTAAGTATAATTTAAAGAAAATATTCCCATACTTATTTTAAGTCTCTGGACTGCCTCATCCACATGCCCCCAAAACCAGACTTTTCTTGATGTGGATCACAGGTCTAGCACTGGAAACAAGAAAACACTTTCTGTCGATGGTTTAGAAGGTTCTCACCATGATCACCAGCCTGTCAGGCTGGGGAGGAGTCCTTGATACAGTCTCAGTGCAAGAGACTTGGTCTCTTTTTTCAGTTATCAACGTTTGGACTCTAGAGAGTGGTCTTTTCACCCCAAGGTGTTTTTAGACCTCTGTCGAAGGTGGGGGAATGCTGGATGGGGAGCTCGGACAGGTTTGTCTCCAAGTCTGGGGATGCTCTGATCTTCATGTTGCATGCACTAGTGACTTGGTGGGATCAGTTCAACCCAATTTTTACCTTTCCTGCTCTAAAACATCTTCCTCGCCTGCTTTGCAGGACTAGATGGAAGGCATCCCTGGTGATTCTCCTTCCACCAAACTGGCCCAGGCAGCTGTGGTATTTGGATCTCATCAAGCTCTCGTGGATTATGTGTGGGCACTCCCAGATTGCCCTGATCTCTATCACTGGCCCTCCCCATTGCTTGTTGGTCACTAACTTTAATTGCTTGGTTGTTGAAAGCCAGTTTCTGAAACAAAGGGGTCTAAGGCGCGATTCAGTTACCTTTACACTCTCAAAAGCTAGGAAGAAGACTTTTTTTTGAAAAGTCTACCATTGAACCTGAAAATGTATGTATTTTCCTATGGTGCCAGATGAGGAATTTCCATCCCAGGAAGCACTCAATAGATAAATTATGTCTTTAATGCAGTCTGGTCTGAATCAATATCTGGCTTTGCAGACCATAAAGGGTCAAATCTCAGCCCAACCAATTTTCTGTCAGAGACCGCTTGCATGGCATCTCAACCTGATTCTGTCGGCTCTTCAAAAACCTTTTAAATTATTAGTGACATTTGTCTGTCTATACTTACTTTCAAACTTGTCTTGGTAAACTTCAGAGTTGGCAGCCTTAACCTTTGACTTTGTGGGAGTATCAGAAACCTGGTAAAGTAGCTCACATGACTGGGAAGTAAATATTCAAGGTTGTGGAAGGACAGAGTAGGTAGAAGAGGGGAATTGGGATGCCTGTATATCAAACGATCTGAAAGTCAATGTGAGTGATATCATCACTAACAAGACTTCTTGTTGCTTATAGCTGGAGCTTCAAATAAATAGGGGGGAAAAAAAAGGTAAATTACTGTTGGGTATATGCTATAGATCCCCCAACATAAGAGATGATGAGGAGTTTTGAAGGCTGGCACAGTAGGATATAGCAGTGAAGCAAAGCAATGTTCTTATTATTTTTATTATTATTATTATTATTATTATTATTATTAGGGGGTTCAACTATCCTTATCTCAATTGAACAAATAGAATGAGTATGGGTTACATCGTTCCCCTACTCATTCACCAAAAAAATAAAATTTAGTGTAAAAAAAGGAATTTGTTTAAAAAAGTTAATACAAAAAAAAGTCTCCCAGGTGTAGATCCATCGTTACAACGCTTGCCACCACCACCAACCCGAAAAAATAAGAAAAAGGTTCACTCGTGCTGAAGGCTTAGTCGTCTGCCAGCTCCGCCTCCTGACAGTTCTTAAAAAGCAAAGGGACGGGGGCCACCATGTGATGTCATCAACCCAGCATGCCCCTGGCCGACGTCGCAAGGGTACCTTTTTTTTTCCCGGGTCGGCAGTGGTAGCAGGCATTGTGATTGGCGATGGATCTACAGCGGGGGACATTTTTATTTATTTTTTAAACAAAGGACTTGTCAAAAACAGTTTGTTGTCTTTTTTTTGCTGGCTTGTAACCAGCGCTCAGTTCAAAAGCCTGCATCTTTGATGATATGCGGGTGAATTAGTGTGTATGAAATGGGCAGCTTGCACATCCAGAAAGACACCATCAATGCTGAAAGATCTATTCAGGTTTTAAGCCCTGTACACACGATCAGTTTGTCCGGTGAAAACAGACCGATGGGCTGTTTTTCATCTGACAAACCGATCGTGTGTGGGCCCCATCGGTTTGATTTCCATCAGTGAAAAAAATAGAACATGTTTTACATGTTTCCTATGGATAAGAAACCGATAGAAAAATCCGATCGTCTGTATGGAACTTCATCGGTCAAAAATCCATGCATGCTCAGAATCAAGTCGACGCATTCTTGGAAGCATTGAACTTAATTTTTTTCGGCTCGTCATAGTGTTGTACGTCACTGCGTTTGGACACCATCAGATTTTTGACTGCTGGTGTGTAGGCAAGACTGATGAAAGTCAGCTTCATCGGATATCCGACGGAAAAATCTATCGGATTAGATTCCTTCAGATATCCGATCGTGTGTACGAGGCTTTAGAGCAGCATATGCTAAGACGAGAATGGGACAACCTTCCTCTCCCCAGACATTTACAGAGTGTTGTTAGAAGAAGAGGGGATGCTTCACCATGGTAAAACATAGCCCTGTCACAACTTTTTTTTTTAGAATTGGGGTTGTACTTTAACAGCTTTTTGCTGCCCTGTCACAACTGACATATTGCTGATATCAGATATCAAAATTACCTTATTTTTTTAAACATTTGATATGTTTTCTATTGTAATAAAATATGGGTTGATGGGATTTGCAAATCATTGCATCTTGTTTTTATGTAGATTTTACACAGCTTCCCAACATTTTTGAATTTGGGGGTGTACATACCTGAGCCCAGTCTTGAGCCAGTGATGTGCCTGAGAGCAGTGACTCTCTCCGCTCTCTCTCCTCACTGAACAATAACAGCCTGTGAGCAGAGAGTGGGTCCAAGCCATGCTGTGTGTCAATGGACATGTAGAAGATGGCTTGGGATCGAGTCACGTTTTTTACCCAGGGATCAAGTACCAGCACTTCCTTTTGCAAGTAGCAGCCTGTTGCTAGTAGCTACCATGTGTGCTCCTTCAGTTGGCAGTTGGCTATCAGATCACATAACACTGGGGATGAGGATGTACTGGACAAAAACACTGGGTATAATTGTAAAATAAAGTAAGCCATCTATCATGTGCCATTCAGACTTCTCTCTCTGATCACACAGTCTCCTGTGTGCTACCCGCAGTGCCAAGTGATGTGGCAGGGAGGATATCCTCCATCCCCCCCGATCACAAGATGACATTGGAGAAAGTTTTGGAAGGTCTGTGATGTGTGTCAGCCTATCGGAGGGCATCGCTGCGGATGTAATGTACGAGACAGACACACAGCTCTCTTAACCCATCTTTCAGGATGGTGCAGCACAGGGACCAGCCTCTGATTGGATCACCTGTCCCAGCTCAGAGAGGAGTCTTCATAGAGGGGGAGAGCCTGTGTCAGTTCAGGCAGGGCAAGACTCGGTGGCTGGAGAAGTCTGGGGATGAACAGGGGTGGGCTCAGGGCTAGTGCAAGGATCCTAGTACACACAGGCGAAAGTGTTCCCCACTACCTCTCCTATCCTGGCCTGCCTAAGCAGCTCTATACTGGAGCCAGCCCTGCCCAACAATCAACTGAAGGTGTGTGAATGGCATGCTGCTGCTGCTGCAAGGCAGTGGCTTAGCGTTGTCAGCCTGCCAGTGGGGCTGATCGTGAGAACATTTTACAACAGGCTGATTGTACACATGTCGTTCATTAGATCGACTTGTGTACAACCAGCCTGCCCATACATAGATGGAAATTCGGCCGGTCCCTGCTGAACTGGCTGAATTTCAATCCATGTATGGCCGAAACTTTGCAACAAATTTACCAAAAAAAATTTGCTTAACAAAATTGTATTAACTGTAAATAAGTGAAATAATCCTTGGACCGTATCAAAAAATTGTAAGCTGCACACATAACACCCAGATATATAGTACATTTGGAACTAATCACACTCTCCACCATCAAGAGCACCAAAAACTTGTACTAGATGGCCCTCAGAATCCAGGAGGTCAAGCCACACTTTTGTATGGAATTATCTCCATAGAGGACTAGTGAAAGCACCAGTCACAATGCTGTGCATAGTACGGTACTGCAGTTCTTGCCCAATGTACATATAAAAAAAGTCTCCCAATGATGCAGGTGACTCAAGAAGTTTATTAAAATGCACAAAGTAAATACCATAACACAGAATAATACATAATGCTAAACATACGGAAAACAGATCTAAAGTTTACGTACACTTTTAATATGAAGTTAAATGTGAAATGAGCATTTCTAATTTAGCATCTTGTATTGGAGTCAAAGAAGTGGAAGTGGGATATTTTATCAGAACATCTGATTCTTTGTTCCTCAAGGTGAGTTGTTCTGCTGCGTCCAGATGGAAGCCGTCACCATGGCCCAGTCCACCAATTAATTGAAAGATGCACACAGGGCACCCTGGATGTATCAAAGGCAAATAATCCATTAAATGCATCTCTGAAGGTTTTACATGGCTTGTACAAAAATACAGCTGTTTGCATAAAAGAAAGGGAGTAATTAACTCTTATAATGGACCAAAATCTTTGTGATTGTCTCATTGTACTGGCACGTTTTTTCTGTATTTAGCACACTCTACTGTGCTTCATATCTCTAAAAACAAGTTCTGCTCATATTCATCATGGGGTTAAATATTCTATAAATCATTTTGGGAGCATAGCAAGGCTTGGGAAAGGCAGAAGGGGCTGTTAAAGGAACCTCTATCTGACAGTTCTTAAGTTCACATACACTCTGATTTAGAAAGCACTCCCTAGGAGCACTCTAACTTTTTGATCGCCCCTGATGTTAACCTCTTGCCTGCCAGAGTAATTAGTACAGTGACCGTGCATTTTTTTTTTAGCACTGATCACTGTATTGTGGTCACTGGTCCCCAAAAAGTATCCATGTCCGATGTGTCCACCGCAATGTCGCAGTCCTGCTTAAAATCGCTGATCGCCGCCATTACTAGTAAAATAGAAATTCCATGAATCTATCCCATAGTTTGTAGACAATGTAACTTTTGCGTAAACCAATCAATATACACTTATTGTTGTGTTTTTTTTTTTTTTGTTTGTTTTTTTTACCAAAAACATGTAGCAGAATCATTGCAGAGCCCATCCCCATTGAAAACGTCAAACTTATGACGAAACGTGTCTGGGACGGCGTGCAGTGACGTCACCGCGTTCAACGCAAGGAGGAAGGGCTCCTATTGTGCCGGCCGGCATTTGTTTGTACATGCTTACATTTCATGGATGTCTGTGAGTAGATTTTTATCTTTATTAAACCTGATTTTTAAAAGTTATCACACTATGGTCCGGGTTTCTTTTATTACGGTATGACCCACGGATTGGTCGTCTGACACGCATCTGAGTCTCCATACTCTGAGGATAATCCCACTGTGGTTCCGTTCACCCTGGTTTCATCTTGCTGTTGGATCATTATACACTGCTGTTGTTTATCTGCAATCTGGTAAGCTGCTCTCCATGTGGTGGTGGTTTCCACAGATGTCAAGTGCACCTGGGTGTTGTTCGTCCTGATCTCCAATATCTGAGGCGTCAGTCCATTATTCAACCTTTATTTGGACTTTTGTTCATTTTTGTTATATTTATACCTGCTTTGTTTGCTGAGTATATACCGGTATATTAGTTGGCGCAGTTTTTCTTTTTTCATTTATGTTTGTGTTTGTATCACGTGATTGCAGCCTTCTGGTTTTTACACCTGACTATTAATTTTTCTGGTTAGCGCAGTTTTTTCTTTATCCCCATGTAGCAGAATACTTATTGACATATTTTTTTTTTACATTGAATATGTTTTATAGCAGAAAGTAAAAAATGTATATATTTTTTTTCTAAATTGCCGATCTTTTTTTGTTTAGGCCCCTTTCACACTGGGGCATTATTGAAGCGTTATTCGAGCAAAGCCTTATCTGTAATCCCAATGTGCTGGTAAAGCCCAGCTAAGACCCTAATGTTTTAGGGCGTTTTTGCAGTGCCTCAGTGTGAAAGGGTAAGGCAATTTTTTTTAGCGCTTTCAATTCATTTCATTGGATAGGGGCGTTTTTGGAGCGTTTTTTTCAGCGCCCAAAATCTGCTCCAAAGATGCTGCTTGCAGGACTTTTCTCAATGCCCCGCCAGTGCAACGCCTCAGTGTGAAAGAGTAAGGCATTTTACAGCGCTTTCAATTCATTTCAATTAAGAGGGGCGTTTTTTGAGCGTTTTTTTCAGCGCCCAAAAGCTGCTCCAAAGATGCTGCTTGCAAGACTCAGTGTGAAAGGCTCCATTGAGATGCATGATGAGTGTTTTAATAGCGCTAGTTTTAACACTAAAACGCTGTAAAAACGCTTCAGTGTGAAAGGGGTCTTATAGCCAAACCACCGTAGACCAATAACCAGCCTGAACACCTTCTCCAAAATAATGGAGAAAGCAGTAGTACAGCAGCTACAACTCCATTTAGACACCCACAAACGCCTCGACCCACTACAATTAGGCTTCCGCCCAGGCCATGGCACAGAAACGGCACTGCTCAAAATATGGGATGACGCCCTCGAAGCAGCAGATGCCGGAGAATCTTGCCTACTAGCGCTACTGGATCTAAGTGCAGCATTCGACACAGTAGATCACAAAACTCTACTCATTCGTCTCAAAGAAGTAGCTGGAGTTACAGACACAGATCTACCCTGGTTCGCTTCCTTCCTAGGAAATCGGTCCCAAACCGTGAAACTAGGAGTCTTCACCTCGGAAACACGCACCGTTTCTTGCGGAGTCCCTCAAGGACCGCCTCTGTCACCCGTGCTCTTCAACATCTACCTCCGCCCACTCAAAATCATCAGTGAGCAAGATTTATGCTACCACTCCTATGCGGATGACGCTCAACTTTACTTCAGGATCACCAAAAAAAACGACCGATATCACGGATTAGAAAAATGCCTGGCATTGATTGACGACTGGATGACTGAGAGCTCCCTCAAACTCAACGGATCAAAAACAGAACTACTTCTCCACGCAAACCGAAAGTCAAAAGCTAGGACATCATGGACACCTACCCACCATCCTTGGGCAGATCATCACCCCGAGTACCAAGGTCAAAAGCCTTTGGGTAACCTTTGACGCTGAGATGTCGATGGATGCACAAATAGGATCAGTAGTCGGTGGATCCCACTACCTTCTCCGCCTATTGCGCAGACTCATTCCCTTCATCCAAGAAGAGGACACCCCATCACCACATCCTTGAGGGCCCTTCATTGGCTAACCGTAAAGGATCAGATCACATTCAAGACCCTCTGCCTCACCCACAAATGCACACAAGGAAAGGCACCTCAATACTTATGCGAGAAAATAAAACGCTACACCACCCATCGCACTCTCCGATCATCTAACCAAAACCTCCTCGACATCCCCAAATACAACTTCAAATCAAAGGGAGAACGAAGATTTGCAGTCCAAGGACCATGGCTATGGAACGCTCTACCAACGGACATCCGCATGGAAGAAAACCATCGGGCCTTGAGGAAAAAACTCCAGACCCACCTCTTCTGAAGGTTTAGGACGACGCCGGATGGGAAGCGCCTTGAGGCGATTCAGTTCGTATGTGTAGTGCTTTACAAGTTTTTCACTCACTCACTCTATAGCGCAAAAAATAAAAACCGCAGAGGTGATCAAATACCACCAAAAGAAAACTGCATTTGTGGGAAAAAAAGGACATCAATTTTAATTTGGGTACAGTGTCGTGCAACTGCACAATTGTCAGTTAAAGTGATTGTAAAGGTTAGTAAAAAAACAAGCATATTA
The DNA here is from genome assembly GCF_905171775.1 of Rana temporaria. NCBI lineage: Eukaryota > Metazoa > Chordata > Amphibia > Anura > Ranidae > Rana > Rana temporaria. Next base: position 103,354,442 of record NC_053497.1, read on the forward strand.
TACTTACCTGCTCTGTGCAAGGGTTTTGCACAGAGCAGCCACAGTCCTCCTCTTATGAGGTGCCCTGGAAGAGCCCCTGGCTCCTCCTCTTCATCGGGTGCCCCCACAGAGAGATGCTTTCTATGGGGGCACCCGTGCGGACGCGCACATGAGTCCTGCTGCTGCATCTATTGACACAGACAGCAGGACTAGGCCCTGCCCCCCGCTCATGTGTCACTGAATTTGATTGACAGCTCAAGGAGCCAATGGCGCCTGCTGCTATCAATTTACCCAATGAGGAGGGAGAAAGCGGCTGGAATCGCTGGGCTTGTGCACATCGCTGGAACGGGCGGGCTCAGGTAAGAAGAAGGGGGGTTCTGGGGGCAGCTGCAGCACAGAAGGTTTTCCACCTTAATGCATATAATTCATTAAGGTGAAAAACCCTGAGTCTTTACAACCCCTTTAAAGTAATGCTATGCTGTATCGCAAAAAATGGCCTGGTCATTAAGGAGGATAAACCTTCCGGAGCTGAAGTGGTTAAGCTATATTAACGTCACTACTAGGATTTCTCACTTCCCTTGTATACTCAAAGTGAGCCACTCTCCTTCCAAACTCTGTTGAGCAGCCGGTTCCTGCATGGCACAGAGCTGCTGTGTTTTTCTGACACGTCTGATGCTTGATTGTACCTAACGGGGATTTCAGACGCTCGCAATAATTTAAAGAATGCTGGAGAAAAGAACATTTTTGCAGGGGTTGTATAAATAACGTAGCTGGGATTTGTCTAGAGTAAAATACACGCAGCGAGGAGAAAAATGGTACTGACTCTCTGTGAACACATCCTGGCGGTGTCTCACTTCCGACCCATCCATATTCAACAGCTTAAGGCTCAGAGAAACATCACCGCAGACAGATGTTGGACTTGTCGCAGAATTAGAAATATCTGTTTTCATTAAGTATAAATTAACTTAATCACCAGGTATGAGATAAGAAGTACAGACTGCTTTCCCTGCAGCACTCGTGAAGATTAAACTTTTGCTGAAACTGCTCCTGGAATCTGAGTGACATTCTCTTGCGCTAGTTTTACTGTAACATTGGACCACATACACTGTTGCATTCTTTAATCAGAGGTAAATGTCATGTTTTTATTTCTCAAACGTTTGCCACAAATGGGTTTATACCTCCAATTTATACTATAATTATAACCCCAATTCCAAAAAACCTGGGAGGCTGGGGTTTTATTTACTAAAACTGGATAGTGCAAAATGTGGTGCAGCTGTGCATAGTATCTAATCAGTTTCTAACTTCAGCTTGTTAAATTAAGCTTTGACAAAAAATAAATAAAAAAATATTTGAAACTGGTTTCTGTGCAGAGCTGCATCACATTTTGCACTCTCCAGTTTTAGTAAATTAACTCCGCTGTGTAAAATCTACATAAAGATAGAATGCAACGATTAGCAAATCTGATAAAAATCATATTTTATTCACAATAGAAAACATGTTTAAACTGTTATATTATATTATGTTCAAATGTTTGTTTATGTTCAAATATTTAAACTGAGAAAATGTACCATTTTAAAGAGGAAGCTGATGGGTTTTACTTCCTCCTTTTCCCCCCGCAAAGTCAAAGCATAATGGGCTTGTATGCATAGCATACAAGCCCATTATGTTGCACTTACCTGCAAATGAAGCCCACTGGTGGCTGCATCCATCTTCTCACCCCTTTTCCTTTCGGTACTGTGGACTCCGGCTCTGTAATTGGCCTGCGCGCGGGAGCCGATAGTCACAGCATAGGCCCTATAGAATTGGCACGCTCACGCCCCTTCTTTAGTGCGCATACGCCGATGACCTTGGCGCAGTTTTATATGTGCAGGTTTAGGAGATATTTCCAGTATCTACATGTAAGTCTTATTTTAGGCTTACCTGTAGATAAAAGTGGTGTGTAAGGGTGTACAACCACTTTAAGAAAAAAAAAATGGTAATTTTAAAATTGATGGCAGCAACAAGTCTCAAAAAAGTTGGGACAGGGCCATGTTTACCACGGTGCAAAAGCCCCTTTTTTTTAACACTCGGTAAATGTGTAGGAACTGAGGATACCAGTTACTGGAGTTTTGGAAGAGAAATGTCCCATTTTTGCCTGATATATGATTAACTGCTCAACAGTTCTTTGTCATATTTTTTGTTTCAGATGTGCCAAACATTTTCAGTTTGTGAAAGGTCTGGACTGCAGGCAAACCAGTTAAGCACCCAGACTTTTCTACTAGAAGATCATGATGTTGTCATAGATGCAGTATACGGTTTGGCATTTTTCTGCTGAAATGTACAATGCCTTCCATTAAAAAGAAGTCATCTGGATGATGGGAGCATATGCATATGCTGCTCTAAGTTCTGAATATGTCTTTCAGCATTGATGGTGCCTTTCCGCATGTGCAAGCTGCTCATTCCATGTGCAATAATGCACCTCCATACCATCAGAGATGCAGGCTTTTTACCTTAGTGCTAATAACAAGTTGGAAGGTCCCTCTCCTCTTTAGCCCGGAGGACACGGTGCTCAGGGTTGCCAAAAAGAATGCTGAATTTCAATTTGTCTGACCACAGAACAGTTTTTCACTTTGCGGCAAACCATTTTAACTGAGCTTTGGGCCAGAGACGGCACTTCTGAATCATGTTCAGATATGGCTACTTCTTTGCATGATAGAGATTTGCAATGCATTTTTGGATAGCGTGTTCACAGTCAGTGATTTTTGGAAGTATTCCTGAGCCCAGGAAGTTATGTACATCACAGAATCAATGCCTGTTTTTATCGCAGTGTTGTCTGAGGGACTGAAGATCAAGGCCATCCACTACTGCCTTTCAGCCTTGTCTCTTGCACACAGAGATTTCTCCAGATTCTCAGAATCTGTTGATGATATGTACTGTAGATGATGATTGAGGAACATTATTCTGAAATTGTTCAACAATTTTTAGGAGCAGCTTTTCACAGATTGGCGAACCTTATCCCATGTTTAGTTCTGAGACACTCTGACTCTCTAAGATGCTCTTTTTATACCCAATAATGTTACTGACCCGTTGCCAATTAACCTAATTGGTTGCAAAATGTTCTTTCAGCTCTTACTTGCTAGTACCAATTATTTTACCAGCTTTTTGTTGCTCTGTCCCAACTTTTGTGAGACCTGTTTCTGCCATAAATTTTAAAATTACCTTTTTTTTTTTTTTTTTTTAAATGGTACATTTTCTCAGTTTAAAAATGTGATATGTTTTCAATTTTTTATTAAATAGTAAAATATGGGTATACGACATGTGCAAATTATACCATTCTATTTTTATGTAGATTTTACAGTGTCACAAATTTCACTCAGGCCTTGTACACACGACCGAACATGTCCGCTGAAACTGGTCTGCAGACCAGTTTCCGCGGACATGTCCGACCGTGTGTACGGCCTAGCGGAAAGGTTTCCGGCCTAGCGGACAAAAGTTTCTTAGCATGCTAAGAAACTTGTCCGCTGGAAACATGTCTGTCGGACATGTCCGATGGTTAGTACACCTAATCGGACATGTCCGCTGGTTATGACGTGTAACCAGCGTCCCGAAATCCCGCGCATGCGTCGAATTGATTCGACCCATGCGTGGAAGCATTGCACTTCCGTGTTTGAGAACGTCGGTGTCTTCTACGTCACCGCGTTCTCTGTCCGCGGGGATTTTGGTCTGGTGGTGTGTACACACATCAGACCAAAAGCTCCCAGGAGACATGTCCGATGAAAACGGTCCGCGGACCGTTTTCATCGGACATGTCTCCTCGTGTGTACGGGGCCTTAGACACCAAGGAATCTTCCACAGAGATGTACAGCAGGCGTATAGTACGATCATTTGTTTTATCAAGAATTGACCCTTAGTATGTACGCAAGTATATTTTGGAGGATTGTTTGATGTTTTCAAGTGCTGTCAAGCTCATTAAATATGTTGCATTATATTCTAAAACTTATCGCAAATATCTTGCAGCAGAGATTTGTTCACACGACCAATATTTAAAATGTATTTCTACTCTGGCAATCAGATTTGAAAAAACTTTATATGTTTGTTGTATTCCCATTCACACAGCATAAAAAATAAAAAATATATTTCTTACCTTTTTTAATTGTTCCTTAGGAAGAAGTGTCATGACTGACTGCAAGAATTTCTTAAGAAATTCACTGTGATCTGTCCCAATAGATCTTCAGGAGACTGGCTGAATCCAGTTCTTATTAACAAACGAGACACATTGGATGTTTGTGCAAACTTCTGGTCCATGGTTTACCAGAGCTTCTTATGGGATTTTCTGAATACCTTTACCTAAAAGCGTGTATGCCATTTACTAAACACTGGCCCATTATCTTCGTATTTTAAGACATTCTCCCAAGATGTGTAGATGAGTCTCCTGGGTTTGGCATCCTCTACTAAAACATTGACTCAAGAAAGTTGAGCCAAACGTGCCAAGCATTGCAGGACTATGTACCAACGCTGGCCTCAACCGTAGACAAACATAATGCAAAACTTGTAGTGCAGAAATCCCCGCCAGGTTCAATATACGACACTTAATAATATCAGCATTGCAAAAGCGATACAAACGAGATGCATAAGTCAGTGAAACAAAGAAAGCTGCTCTAGGTGAGTGAGTCTCCAGTTAATCCAGTTAGTCCCCACACACTAGTCAGGTGCTAGCCCAGTTTGCATGCTGTGCATTTTATTTGTCATGAAGCAGTGATTCCAAGCGGCTGCACTTCCAAAAATGCTCTTTATTGAAGCTTCAGATGACAGGTGGTTAACAGATGGGGCAGGGGTCAAGGGAGTAGACGCGTTTCACGCAAATGTTGGCATTTAGCCATTACCTGATGACTAAATGCTAACATTTGCGTGAAACGTGTCTGCCACCTTATCACCTGCCTCATCTGTTACCAGCTGTCATATGAAGCTTCAATAAAGAGGATTTTTGGAAGTGCAGCCGCCTGAAATCACTGCTTTATGACTAATAAAAAGCAGTTTGAATGGAAAGCCCACTATGCCTGATCTAATTAGTTTTCAGAATCTTAATGAAGGAGTTGATCACTCTCCATTCTCCTTTTAAGGTGGATGCGGCCAGATCAGCAAATAGCTGATACTTATAGCCTTGAAATAGTAGGGTGCCCTTCTCATGGGTTATCTGCAGGAAGATTTTTCATGGGGCAGTAGTGCAATTTAACAACAATGTTATAAAGGTGACCCTCTGGATTCCTCTTAGCTAGAGCTTGGTGAACCACCAGGATTCCTCTTACTTAGAGCACAGTGGTCCCTGTCAAACTCCAGCCTTTTAAAGGGGATCTCCTCTCAGAGCTCCTGAAACAGGGTGGTGACCATGGCATTCAGGTTGGTCACTGTTTCTGGAAAGCATAAATGGAACATCTCAGTGTGATTTCCAGAAGTTGCCAACACCCCTGGTAAACAGGAAAATGTGGAGAGACCCCCTAAATGGGGCTTTAAAGGCAACAAAAGTATATAGTAGTCATAGTAGTCAAAAAGTAGGGTATTTTAATATACAAAAAATGAAAATTATACATATATTACACAAAATTGTTTAAAAACAGTACATAAATGGGTGTCATTGAAAAGCAACGTCCATGAAGACATACACGGCCCTACGCGTTTCGGATTACCCTTCATCAGGGGCCGACATGTGTGTAGTCAACAGATATAGGAACCACTTTTCTAAAAAACAGAAAAAAATACATATATATTACAAGTGTTACAAAATAGAAAATGGCAATAAATACATCAAAAGGTGCAGATAAAAACACATACCACTCACTGCGCTTAATCAACCCTGCACACCCCAGAAAAAGGACACCACTGTCAGGACGCAGAAGATTCCTCAAGATGGAAAATAGGAGGAAGGAAGCCGGCGGTGCAGAATCGCATATAGCAAGATCTCAGGCCCTTATAGTCCCAAAGTAACGTATAATAATATAAAAAACCTGTCCATAAATAAAGGGACAGGATAAGTATGAATATAGTTAGATACTAAACCATTTACAAAAAGATGTATCAAAAATATATATAAATAACTGCATACCTGAGGTTTGCAGAAGTGTGTCAGTATTTTATTTGGCCAGAGGTGTCAGTAGAGAGCTAAGCAAGGCTCCAGCCTGTGAATACAATGGATGGCAAATAGAAGCAGGCATTAAGTAGAGAAAGAACACAAATGAAAAATGAAAGCAAAAATGAATGGAGGGGTCCAGAGTAAAAGGTTGCTTACATGGAATAGACACTCGGTATGGCCCAAGGACGTGCCGCTGGTACCACTGCCGTCCAGCAGTGTCTGACATTGCTGGGCGGCTGGACGTTTTTATAAGGAAGCAGTAAGGCGGGCATTGATATAGTGGGCGTGGTCCGAAGGATCAGGCAGGACATGATAGGCCAGCTGTGATGAAGTGATGGTGATAGACAGACGCGATTGCGTCATGACAAAGGGGCGTGACCAGGCGGGACGGAAAGACGCCGATAACACAGCGCCGCCCAGAAGGGCGGAGTCACGGCGCATGATACGTAGCAGCATCGAAGGAAAGAAGGGGGCGTGGCCGGGCGGGGCGGAGGGACGCCGATCATACAATCGGAACCACAACAGCGCCGCCCTGAAGGGCGGAGTCACGACGTGTGATACGTCGTAGTATCGAGGGAAGGCAGAGAGAAACTGCCAGGTGACAACCAGTCACCAGACACGGAAATGAAGGCAGAACAGGACGCTGGATGGGAATAGGCTGATGCAAAGGAAGGGGGCAGTACAGAAAAGAGGGTTACAAGAAAAATGTCAGCAGAAAACGTTTTACTAGAAAGTAATTGTAGATTGCAAAAAACGACTGAAAAGAAAGAACTGCTGGGAAAAACACCAAGCACAGAGTATATGATAGAAATATAAAACTTTGGACAAAACCATTTGAATATACAAACGGCATTTGTATATTGAAATGGTTTTGTCCAAAGTATGATCCGATTGTATGATCGGCGTCCCTCCGCCCCGCCCGGCCACGCTCCCTTCTTTCCTTCGATGCTGCTAAGTATCATGCGCCGTGACTCCGCCCTTCTGGGCGGCGCTGTGTTATCGGCGTCTTTCCGTCCCGCCTGGTCACGCCCCTTTGTCATGACGCAATCGCGTCTGTCTATCACCATCAATTCATCACAGCTGGCCTATCATGTCCTGCCTGATCCTTCGGACCACGCCCACTATATCAATGCCCGCCTTACTGCTTCCTTATAAAAACGTCCAGCCGCCCAGCAATGTCAGACACTGCTGGACGGCAGTGGTACCAGCGGCACGTCCTTGGGCCATACCGAGTGTCTATTCCATGTAAGCAACCTTTTACTCTGGACCCCTCCATTCATTTTTGCTTTCATTTTTCATTTGTGTTCTTTCTCTACTTAATGCCTGCTTCTATTTGCCATCCATTGTATTCACAGGCTGGAGCCTTGCTTAGCTCTCTACTGACACCTCTGGCCAAATAAAATACTGACACACTTCTGCAAACCTCAGGTATGCAGTTATTTATATATATTTTTGATACATCTTTTTGTAAATGGTTTAGTATCTAACTATATTCATACTTATCCTGTCCCTTTATTTATGGACAGGTTTTTTATATTATTATACGTTACTTTGGGACTATAAGGGCCTGAGATCTTGCTATATGCGATTCTGCACCGCCGGCTTCCTTCCTCCTATTTTCCATCTAGAGGAATCTTCTGCGTCCTGACAGTGGTGTCCTTTTTCTGGGGTGTGCAGGGTTGATTAAGCGCTGTGAGTGGTATGTGTTTTTATCTGCACCTTTTGATGTATTTATTGCCATTTTCTATTTTGTAACACTTGTAATATATATGTATTTTTTTCAGTTTTTTAGAAAAGTGGTTCCTATATCTGTTGACTACACACATTTCGGCCCCTGATGAAGGGTAATCCGAAACGCGTAGGGCCGTGTATGTCTTCATGGACGTTGCTTTTCAATGACACCCATTTATGTACTGTTTTTAAACAATTTTGTGTGATATATGTATAATTTTCATTTTTTGTATATTAAAATACCCTACTTTTTGACTACTATGACTACTATATACTTTTGTTGCCTTTAAAGCCCCATTTAGGGGGTCTCTCCACATTTTACTGTTTCTGGAAACCCCCAGAAAGGGCACAATTCCTCCCAATGAGACCAACAATGGGGCCCAATGATACCCAATAATGGGACACAATTCCTCCCAATGGGGCCCAATGACACTCAATGGGGCACAATTCCTCCCAATGAGACCGATAATGGGGCCCAAAGACACCCAATAATGGGGCCCAATTCCTCCCAATGGGGCCCAATGACAACCAATGGGGCCCAATGACAACCGATAATGGGGCGCACAGTTCCTCCCAATGAGACCAACAATGGGGCACAATAATAGGGCACTACTCCTTACAATTAAAACAACAATGGTGCCCAATGATGGGGCACAATTTCTCCCAATGACACAAACAATTGGTCCCATTGCCACCAAGGATGGGGCACAATTCTTCCCAGTGACACCAAGAATGGGGCACAATTTCCCCCACTGACACCAATGATGAGGCACAATTACTTCCACTGAATCAAACAATAAGGCATTTTTTTTTCTCTCCACTGATGTCAGGACTTTTTCTACTCCCGATGGTCACAGTCCGGCCCCCCTAAAGTCTGAAGGACAGTAATATGGTCCTTTGTTTAGAAATTTTGGAGACTCCTGCGCTAGGGCTTATAATGTAAGGTCTGAATTTCCACTTTTAGTTTGTCCTCCTGGTGACTCTCCAGTACAGTTGTCACGTCATTCATATGTCCCCCAACTGTTGGGAGCGGTGTCCCTACCCTCTTATCTCCTGGGTTAGCTGGTATGTCACGCGTTTAAGAGTCGCATCCAAAGCCTTGTTTAGTTTTGCTTGGAACTGCTGATGTAGCAGCCCGGAGTTCTTGGGAGGGGCTTGCAACTTGAGAATAATGGGATAAAGAACTGTCTAGGGAGTTTTCTGACTCTCCTTTCATATTTCCTGGATTTTTCACTTGGTGATGGACTAGAGAGGGCCATGTTGTCTAAGGCTGTTAGCCAGTGCATCCATAGTAGTAGGTTGGACTGCCTTGTGTTTGGCTTTGGAGGCAGTGCCAGGCATTATGTCTTCTCATGACCTGAATTTCAGTGAGTCAGCTGGTAGCTTTTGAGCAGGATAGCTACCACATAATGTATCTATGAACCTGTCCACCTGAGCTGATTCAAAGGCAGCCATTATCCAGGTCTGTATTTGTGCAACCCATTGTCTTCTGTTTTTCAATGAGAAAGGTTCAGGTTTTGTTCATTGCTGTAGAAGAGCTGTCGACACAGAATTCCATGAGTGACTTTTATCAATTTTGTTGTATAGCAAGGTGATGCTAACGAGGAGTTCTACAGATTATGAGACAGATTTACTTTTAAGTTCTAGTTCACACCAGACACAGTTCCGTTCAGTTCTGTGCTTTTTTTTCTGTACTAAAAATGCATGCACAGTGTTTTCCATGTATTCCAATGGCTCTAGTTCACACCATGCAGTCAGTTTCCGGTCAGTTTCTGCACCAGAAACTGAACAGAACTTGACTGCATGGTGTGAACTAGAGCCATTGGAATACATGGAAAACACTGTGCATGCATTTTTAGTACAGAAAAAAGCACACTGAGCTGAACTGTGTCTGGTGTGAACTAGCACCAAGTGTACATTAATGCCTCCCTTAGCCCTCAGAGCCCATTCACACAGGGGCAACACGACTTCTAGCACGACTTTGGGAGGCAACTTGGACACGACTTGAGTATGTATCATCAGGCAATTTACAAGGCAACTTCAAGTCGCCTCCAGGACAGGAGGCGTTCCAGTGGCCAATCAAACAACAATCAGCTCTGTGGGAGGGAGGGGGAAGGGAGAGGTTTGCCTGAGAAATGTATGTTATCTTCCTGTATTGATTCAAAAAAGGAGAAGGAGGGGAAAAGAGGAAAGAAGGGGAGGGAAGGAAAAGGAAGCAGGGAGGAGAAGGATAGATGAGAGAAAAGGGGGGAGAAAAAAACATATGGATAGCACTCACATGGGCCACATCTGTAGTAATAGTTAGAAAAGAAACAATATCTAGCAAGTGGACATTGATGGTCAGACTTTCAGGCCAAGGAAGTATGTTAAAAAATTATATTTAATGACATATAAATACATAAACAATAATACAAATACATTTTTACAGAGAGATTGACCACTGTATATTCCTCAGAAGTCGCCGGCGACTAAAAATGTATTTGTATTATTGTTTATGTATTTATATGTCATTAAATATAATTTTTTAACATACTTCCTTGGCCTGAAAGTCTGACCATCAATGTCCACTTGCTAGATATTGTTTCTTTTCTATCTTCCTGTATTGTTGCCTCAGTTAAGACAGTGATCCGACTTCTGAGGCGACTTCCATTGAAATCAATGGGTACAAGTTGCCTAGAAGTCGGATTGAAGTAGTACAGGAGCCTTTTCTTAAGTCGGAGCGACTTCAGTAGTGTACATTAAGACGGCTCCCATTCACTTACATTCATTTTCTCGACCGGGCGACTTGAATTCGGATCCCAGGTCGCCCCAGTGTGAACCGGCTCTTAACTAGCACAGTACAAAATCAGCACCTGACCTTCTTAATTGTGTGAAATTCTCTCACCTTTGCAATTCACTTTCAGATTGCTGTTCAGGATTCTAGACGTGGGGGTCCCAAACACAGTGAAAAACCGTGGCGTATAATCTTGGAAATGAGAGGCAACCTTATTTGCATATTGCTGTCAGGGAAACCCCAAAACCTGTGTGCTTCAGTAACATTTTGAATGCTGAAGCCAGATTGAATAGTATAGGAATTTATTATACACGCATGTAGTTAGAGCTACATGCAGAGAAAGCAGCACAATACATGGTATTGGATTCAGTATTGTTTTAACTGGATGAGGGATCTAATGCAATTTATATTTCATAAGATAGGTGGGACCTAGCTATCTGATGTTCTTTTGAAGTTCCATCTGTGTCTCTGGATGTGAATAGTTGTTCACATAGGCTTGTCACTTCCAGTAGTTCTAGGGAACAATGCTTGAAAAGACAATCTTCCCAGCTGGAGGTGTAAATGGCATTCTAACACAAGAAATACAACTGTTACACAATAAAACTTCTAATAAAATATACACCCAATATATCTGCTTAACCAGAAATAAATGTTGGATAAATAAAATGGCTATTCCACTTTCCCTCTTGTTGCTAATGTTAATAAAATTCCCTCCCTGTATCTTCAATGTTCTATTCTGGCAATAAGCAACTGAACAATTTCCACAAATGCTCAAGAGCTTGTGCATGTAGAATAGAAAAGAGGGAATACATTAAAGTGTTGCTAAACCCAGGACCCTGCATTCACTATATCTGGTCTCAGTCACAGTTCACAGAACATGGAAATGCAATTATTTTAGTAAATATAAACTGCTAAATACCTTTTCTCATTAGCAGTATATAGCCGTCTTGTGACTTCTATCATTGTCTGCTTAAAGCTGATAGGAGGAGTTTTCATTCTACACTGACTGCCCTATCAGGATGCAGGACCTCTGACCCTATATCTGGACAGTGCTGATTGGCCCTGTGCTGATCACATCCACCCTCCCAACAAAAAGATAACTAGCAATACACACCAAACTGAGCATGTGCAGCCTGTCCCCTGGCTCTGTATTATTAGGAAATATATATTTGGGGACAGTGGAAGAGGGGAGAGGATCAGAGCAGATGGGATCAAACAGCCTTTTTACACAATGCAGAGGATTAACCCCTTAGGTTCCACAGTGAGTATAACAAGCATGCTTTGCTGCATATACAGCCTGATTTTACTGTTGTGGGTTTAGTAACACCTTAAATCAAAGAGAGCTGCAAGAACTTTCAATTTGTGTTAGGGGTTTTCTATAGGTGTATTACATTTAGGCCCTGTTCACACTTACGCGGGTGTGACAGTGCTTGCATTTTTGCTTTTCGCATTTAAGGCATCCTATTGATGTCAATGATCTACCCTATACATGGAAATCACACAAACGTTTTAAAAACCAAAATGAATGGTACTTTTTACTATGTGTTTTGGCTTGTGTGTGTGTGTGTGTGTTAGCAAGGTACCTTGGGTTACCATTAGGAATTAATATCACTGCCATGTGTCTGCAAGAGACGTGAGTGTTTATTTTGTGCATTGCTGCAACGTGCACAATTTTGTGTGTCTTCGGCATTGCACAAATGTACACCTAGCCTAATTGTCTTTTATTGTTTCTGTTTACCTTTAACTGCCTTTTCCTTGGTAAAGTCAGCTTTACATATGGAAGAAAATTGCAGAATTATTATCGCTCTCTTGTACAAACATCCCAGAGAAAGGCACAGATTGAACAACAAAAGGAAAATATAGACGTTGGTGTTTGTTTAATAACATTTTTTACTTTGCACATTTTAATCAGATTTTAAGAAGGCCTTATATTTTTTTTTTTTATATACAAAACAATAAAGGGAAAAAGTGAAGACCACTCCGGCAATGACAGTTTCATACAGGTTCTATGTAATTTTGCTGTCTGAGAATGATGGTAATTAAGCAGCTGATTTAGATGAAGTATAAGAAAGAAGCCTAATGGCCCGTACACACGATCCGAATATCGTACGACAGATCGTACGACTTTTTTCGCTTAATAGTCGCAAGTAAAATGAAATAGGTTATTAAAGTCACGAAAATTCTCGTACGACCGAAAAAAATAATCGGAAGTGATGTCATGTGTTGTAATGTATTTGTATTGTATTGTCGGACGACAACTGTACTGACTAAACGAAAATCGTTCGATCTGACATCGTACGAGGAAAATTTTCGTGCATGTCCGATCGAATAATATCGGATGAACGGTCGTGATCGGCTCTCGAAAGTAGTGTACACACGATCCGAAAATCGTACGATTCTTCATCGGACGATCGTTTTCGTCCGATATTCGGATCGTGTGTACGGGCCATTACTGTTTGACAGACTTTGTAGACCAGGGGTCAGCAAACCCATCAATCGCAATCTACCCATTGACCGTGGGCAGGCAACGGCTAAATTGCATCCTTTCCTTTTTGACCCTGGACAAGAGCAGCAGTGGCAATTGCGGAAACCAATCCCTTCCCTCCTGCAGTCGCTGAGAGCAACTTCTTCTCTCCCCCCTGCCATCTTTCAGCTGCTGCAGGAGGAAAGGTATCAGTGCCAGTAAGTGCCGCCTTCACCCCCCTTCCTCTCCAGGTTACTAGTCCTTCTGCTGCCCAGTCCCCCCTGTGTGCTCCCCTGTTTCCCCTTCAGTGCTGCTGGCTTCCCCGCCAGCTACTGCGGTGGTTTTAGGATGGAGAGCGGGGGAAGGGGCTGGTAAATATGCATTTTGCCGTCCCCTTCCTTTTCTGATTTAACACAGTAAGTGATCGTGCTGATCACTTACCGCGTTCATTCATAACTGAAGCAGAGAAAAAATTGTTTACACTGCTTCAGTTCGTGAATGAACAGCAAACCCTGCTCATTCATTCTGTTGAGGCTGCAAAGATAGAGATTGAGGAATGCATCCTCGGTCTCTTTCCTCCATCTCAAAAGTGAGACATCATTGGTCTGGTTAAACCCCTGATATTTCGCCAAAGCCCCCAGCAGGGCTATAGTTTTATACTTAGTATAAATTGTGACAACAATTTAAATATTTTTGTAACTTTTGCTATATATTGATCCATGTATCTGTTGCAGAGATTTGTGCTAACCACCGACCAATGTTTACCCTCTAAGAAAGACTAATCAGCTGAAACGCGTTTTCCATTGATGGTGTATCAATTTAACTTGTCATGTACATGTTGGTTATAAATCTGCCTAAACATGTGTTCGTATGCCTCATAATACTATTTTTATCATGTTTAGTGGCTGTTTCACCACATGGTCCCTGTTGTTTCATGGCCCATTTTAGCCACTGGGCACTTAAACCCCTTTCCTAACCAGACCAATTTTCAGCTTTCGGTGCTCTCTGACAATTACTCAGTCATACAACACTGTACCCATATGAATTTGTTGTCCTTTTTTTCCCCCACAAATAGAGCTTTATTTTGGTGTTAATTAATCACCGCTGAGTTTTTTTTTTTTTTTTTTTTGCGCTATAAAATAAAAAATACTGAAAATTCTGTAAAAAAAAATGCATTTTCTTTGTTTCTGTTATAAAATTTAGCAAATTAGTAATTTTTCTTCATAAATTTTGCCTAAAATTTATACTGCTACATATGTTTGGTAAAAATAACCCAAATCAGTGTATATTATTTGGTCTTTGTGAGTCCACAAGCTATGGTGCCAATCTCTAAAAATGTATCACACCTGAAGTACTAATGGGCCAATCTAATTTCTTGAGACCCTAAGGCTGGGTTCACACTACTACACTACTTTCATCCTACTTTGCTCTGCTACATTGGTCCTACATCGGTCCTACATCCATCCTACTTTCATGAACAGGATACTACTTTGGTCCTACTTCAATGATATTCAATGGGCCTGAAGTAGGATCAATGTAGGACCAAAAGTAGTACAGGGAGCATTTTCAAAGTCGGACCGACTTGTGTAGGACGCTACAAGACGCTCTCATAGGGAAACATTGAACACAGAGCAAAGTAGGATGAAAGTAGTGTAGTAGTGTGAACCCAGCCTAAGGCCCCGTACACACGACCGGATCTGTCCGCTGATATTTGTCCGACGGACAGTTTCAGCGGACAGATCCGGTCGTGTGTACTGCCGACCGGACCGGATTCCCGGCCGAGCGGACTTTTTCCAGCGAACCAAAATTTCCTAGCATGCTAAGAAATCTGTCCGCTGGAAACCTGTCCATCAGACGCGGATTTCTGTCTAATGGTGTGTACAACCATCAGACAGAAATCTCCGGGCGGACATGTCCGCTGAAAACGGTCCGGCGGACCGTTTTCAGCGGATTGTCCGTTCTTGTGTACGGGGCCTAACAAGCCAGAACAACTTTGTTTGTTAAGCATTGTGTTCCTGCTTGCTGTGTGCTACGTTTATCTCTGTGTACCGATCTTGGCTTGTCCCCGACTATTCCTGTTTGCTTGTGACCCTGACCTTTGGCCTGTCCTTTGTTTATCCTTGTCTGCTTGTCGCCCTGACCTTGGCTTACCCTTCGCTATCTCTTGTATCCTGAGTGGCTGCTTCCCCTCTCTCCTCTATGCCCTACAGAGGGTGAGCTGGAGGACTCTGGGGGCCGCAACCTGTATTCAGTTGCAGCTAAGGCCATCCTCACCACTAGAGGCGCTCTGGTGAATACCTGCTGAATCTGAAGACTCCATGCCCTGGGGAATCTTGGTCTCAAGCTTCCTGTGGGATCCCCGTTTGTGCTCCTGTGGACCTGCCTTCCATATCCACTCTGTGTTCCATCCGGAGCAGTGTGCCTTAGGGTTCACTACCTTGTGGTGCACTCCTGACTCCAATGGGGTGCATCTGTGACCTGGCCACGGGTGACCTGACAGTCCAAATATAAGATCTGAGGTCTTTTTGACCCCAGATCTCATATTTAAGAGGAACTGTCATGCTTTTTTCTATTACAAGGGATGTTTACATTCCTTGTAATAGGAATAAAAGTGACCCAATTAAAAAAAAAATAAAAAAACAGTTTTAAAATCAATAAAGTAAAAGTAAAATACGATTTTTTTTTTTAAAGCGCCCCCGTCCCGACGAGCTCACGCGCAGCAGCGCCCGCATATGAAAATGGTGTTCAAACCACATATGTGAGGTATCGCCGTGATCGTTAGAGTGGGAGCAATAATTCTAGCCCTAGACCTCTTCCATAACTCAAAACATGCAACCTGTAGATTTCTTTAAACGTCGCCTATGGAGATTTTTAAGGATAAAAGTTTGACGCCATTCCACGAGCAGGCGCAAATTTGAAGCATGTCATTTTGGGTATCATTTTACTCGGCGTAACATTATCTTTCATAATATAAAATAAAATGGGCTAACTTTACTGTTGTCTTTTTTTTTTTTATTCAAAAAAGTGAATTTTTTTCCAAAGAAGTGCGCTTGTAAGACAGCTGCGCAAATACGGTGTGACAAAAAGTATTGCAATGACCACCATTTTATTCTCTAGGGTGTTTAAAAAAAAAATTATAATGTTTGGGGGTTCTAAGTAATTTTAACTTGTAAACACTGAATCTGAAAAACAGGCTCTATCCTTAAGTGGTTAACAAAAAATAGCTGCATGGTTTAGCTGCCAGAAGGAGGCCTTTACTGCACCAATGCCACAAAAAAGCCAATGAGGCATGTCAAGGTGGTGATGGGCATATTGTAACCAGGCTTTTTTGTGGAACTTGTACTGTAAAGACTTCTTTCTGGCAACTTGACCATGCAGCTCTTTTTTTTTTCAAGTATTATCGTATTGTGCTCCTTAAAAACAACCACGCCATCTTTTTCCAGAGCAGCCTGTATTTCTCCTGAGGTTACCTGTAGGTTTTTCTTTGTATCCTGACTAATTCTTCCGCCAGTTGTGGCTGCAATCTTTCTTGGTCTACCTGATCATGGCTTGGTATCAAAAGAGCCCCTAATTTTCCACTTCTTAATAAGTGATTATACAGTACTGACTGGCATATTACAAGGCATATTACAAGGCTTTGGCTATCTTTTTGTATCCTTTTCCATCTTTGTAAAGTTTCATTACCGTGTCTAGCCTGCTCAGTGCATTAATGTGAGAGCTAACAAACTAATTTACTATTTATACACAGACACCAATTGTGATTTAAAAAGCCACAAATGTGGGAAATTAACCTTTTGAATTACATTTTTATCTGTGTGTGCCAAGGCCAAACATTCCAGGGTGTGTAGACATTTTATCGGGCCATTTGAGTGATTTCAGTTTTCATTATGATTTAAAAAGGATCCAAAAAACTATGTGATAATAAATGGCTTCATGTGATTGATCATGCCAAAAAACTTTTATTTAAGGATGGCAGTCAAATTTTCAATATAAATGCCAAAATGTCACAATTTCGGCCAGGGTATGAAAACTTTTGAGCATGAATGTGTACATTCATTTTAGACAATCCCTTTTGGTGTTTGAACTCAATGTGTAAATTGATGTTGGGAGACATTGATAAAAATAAGGCCTAATGACGTGATAGTTATCTTTTGCATATGTGTCACTTGGTATGTTCCTAACCATCATCCTCTCTTACTCCCAAGATCCTCTCATCCATCAGACAACGCTGTGACAACAATGTCAGATCTAAATATGGGATCCGGGGATCTGGCCCAGGACTCTGCGAAGATTTTAGAGAACAATCTACCTCCTCTCTGCCTGAAACAAATCTTTCCAAAGTATGCCAAACAATTCAGTTACCTGCGAGTGGTGGAACGAATTGCGACACTCTTTCTCCGATTCCAGGGAATCCGTGGTACTATGAAAATGGGGCCTACTGGTTTCCGGACATTCATTAGGTGGGTAACGTAAAGGCTGTACTCAGTCAGACATAGCTCTTTCAGGTGTTAAGATTCACCTTTATACAAGATTTCTTAGATGGGCAGATTATCTGCAAAGACAGAATTAGCTGGCAGTTGGGTCAGATATGGATTGCATGGACTTTCCACTGGATCTCCCTAGGCCCCTTTCACACCTGCGGACCGTATGCCCGCTTTTCATCCATCCGTTTACGGATGAAAAATGGACATGAATTGATCCCTATGAGATGGACATCCGCTGACGCCCAATCTCATCAGTGTCCGCTATCCTCCGATTCTGCAGACGGAGGAAAATCCGATTTTTCCATCCGTCTGCGGATCGGGTGAACAAGGACAGATGGTCCGTGTTCATCTGATCCCCCCCATAGGGGAGAGCGGAGTTCTGACAGGGTGGTCCCTGCACAATGTCCAGGGACCGCCCTGTCATCTGTCGGCTCAGCGGGGATCAATGGAGTGATTCCCGCTGAGCAAGCGGATACACATGTACAGATCCTCACGTGATCCGTACATGTGAAAGGGACCTTACACATCACTGGAGTGGAAATAACAATTTACATAGTAACAAATTTGATGTGTCTGCTATGCAGGTTTTTTCCACAAACAGTCCAGTAGGGGTGCCAAATAGACTAGGCCAGTGTTTCTCAACTCCAGTCCTCAAGGTGCCCCAACAGGTCATGTTTTTAGGCTTTCCATTATTTTGCACAGGTAATCATGCAGAATTTCATTGTCCTGTTTGGTGACGATGACGATGGCTATTATACATGAATTCTCTCTCGTTTCTCCCTTTTGCCTGCTGATGTTCTGATCCTGCTGTTTCCTTTTGTAGTCAGTAGGTAGCTGGCAACATTTTTCATCTGTTTTCAATACTCATTATCGGTTTGTAGAATGGCCACTTCAAACATAATCTGAACTCAAGTGGCAGGAACGCTAGAAAGAAAGGCGGTCATTGATTTAAACACATTAGTGATTAACAGTTAAATAAGCTGCATTTTCAGATTTTATTCCTCTTTATGATCCATGATACAATAAAAACACCTGATTACTCCCCAATAAGAACCCCTGGCCTTACCCATAATAATGTTACAGATTTTAAAGAAGAACTCCAGCCAGATTAATAAGCACAGAGCTGTATTTAATATTTATATGTTTATGTAAGATATTTACTTGCCAAAAGATTTATTTTTGTTCTACAAGTCTTGTGACAACCACACTGTAAAGCCAGGAGGGTAATAAAATAGTGGTTATTCCAATTTTTTATGTCACACAATATTACCGCAATTTCCAAAATTTCTGTAAAAAGCACATTAAGGCCCCGTACACACGACCAAACATGTATGCTGAAACTGGTCCGCGGACCAGTTTCAGCATACATGTTCGGTCGTGTGTAGGCGCGAGCGGGCCGAATTCCAGCAAACATTTGCCCGCCGGGCCTTTTCCCAGCAGACAAATATTCCTGGACGTGTTTTAAAACCGTCCGCTGGAATCCTGCCCGCTCGGACATGTACGGTCGTCAGTACAGACCTACCGTACATGTCCGAGCGCCCGCCGTCCCTTGCATGCGTCGAATGACTTCGACGCATGCGTGGAAGCCTTTAAATGGCAGGCCCGCCCACGTCGCCGCGTCATCGCCGTGTCATCATCGCGGCGACGACGCGGACACGCCCCGCGTATTGTTTACACGCGGACTTCTGTACAATGGTTAGTACAGCCATCGTACAGAAGCCCTCTGGCAGACATGTACGGTGAAAACGGTCCGACGGACCGGTTTCATCGTACATGTTTGCTCGTTAGTACCCGGCCTAAAAGTTAATTTTAGGGGGCACAAAAATGCAATAAATTACCCAATTTTTTGTGTGGAATATAAAAGCCAAGGTTGCACCGAGTAAATAGATTCCCAACATGTAAACCCTTAAATTTGCATGCACCCCTGAAATAGCGACAAACTTCAGTACCCCATATTTTCCATAGGTGATGCTTTAAAAGCCCCCTATAGGTCAATAGTTTAGCGTTCCGAAGGATGTCTGGTGCCAAAATTATTGCTCTCATTCTGGTGTGAGCGACGATATGTAACGTGTATCACAATCAACGTTTTCAGGCGTAGGTGCCCCGCCTTGCGCGTTTACGTTTGTTTGTACGTACGTATGTGTGGGGATGGCCTACATTTTTTGGGGGGGAGTTTTATGTGCTTGGGTGTAACTTTAGTTTTGTACTCAACTTCTTTTTTTCCATCACATAGGGGATGAAAAATCCTCTATGTGATGATTTTTTTTTGGTGACAGGTTCTCTTTAATGAGACATGCAGGGTCTAAAAGACCTTGCATGTGCTCCACTGAATATGACGCAATGCATGTCGCACTGCATTACATTTTTATCCCAGCTTTGACATCACACGCCACTTCCCGGGTCAATAACAAGAAGGGGAGGAGTGTGTCCGCTCTCCTCCCTTCCCTCTACCCGGCGGCACCCGCTATTACAGTCCCGGGCCCGCAGATGGGCAAGCGGAGCCAGAGATACATAGCAGGGAGGGTGTGTGCAGCATTTGGGCGACAGCCCAGGCACCAGGATACATTTTTTTTTGCCTGGGGTTTGTCGAGCCCTGGTGTCAAGCATGTTAGATTGACCGCATGATGTTGCAGACCCTAATTGCTTTGTAGTGATGCCACTTCCGTTAGCCTGATTTCTGGTGCCTTCTCATTCAAAGAGTTTTCTTTATTTTCATGACTATGAAAATTGTAGATTCACACTGAAGGCATCAAAACTATGAATTAACACATGTGGAATTATACTAGGGTTGTCCCGATACCACTTTTTTAGGACTGAGTACGAGTATCGATGCTTTTTTTCAAGTACGAGCCGATACCGAATACCGATACTTTTTTTTAAATGTGTCCCCAAATGCAGCCATGTCCCCCCCATATATGCAGCCATGTCCCCCCCATATATGCAGCCATGTCCCCCCCATATATGCAGCCATGTCCCCCCCATATATGCAGCCATGTCCCCCCCATATATGCAGCCATGTCCCCCCCCATATCCAGCCATGTCCCCCCCATATCCAGCCATGTCCCCCCCCATATCCAGTCATGTCCCCCCCCATATCCAGCCATGTCCCTCCCCATATCCAGCCATGTCCCTCCCCATATCCAGCCATGTCCCTCCCCATATGCAGCCATGTCCCTCCCCATATCCAGCCATGTCCCTCCCCATATCCAGCCATGTCTCTCCCCATATCCAGCCATGTCTCTCCCCATATATGCAGCCATGTCTCTCCCCAAAAAGCCCCCCAAAAAAGCAGCCATGTCCCCCTTACCGTACATGCTGCCGCATCCCCGCTTGGTTAATACGCGCGAGGAACATTACAGCTTTGAATAGCTGTAGTCTTTCGCGCTGCGTATAGACACTCCCCCTTGCTCGGGATTGGACAGTTCACCCGAGCAATCTATACGCGGCGCGGCGAGAAAGACTACAGCTATTTAAATGAATGCTGTAATGTTCCCCGCCCGTATTAACCAAGCGGGGATGCGGCGAAGCGGCGAGATTCGTGCGGCGGGGGGGGGAAGGGGGGGAAGTATTCTATTTTGGTATCGGGGGTATTTGCGGGACTTGGGGGCTTGGTTAATACGCGCGAGGAACATTACAGCTTTGAATAGCTGTAGTCTTTCGCGCTGCGTATAGACACTCCCCCTTGCTCGGGATTGGACAGTTCACCCGAGCAATCTATACGCGGCGCGGCGAGAAAGACTACAGCTATTTAAATGAATGCTGTAATGTTCCCCGCCCGTATTAACCAAGCGGGGATGCGGCGAAGCGGCGAGATTCGTGCGGCGGGGGGGGGGAAGGGGGGGAAGTATTCTATTTTGGTATCGGGGGTATTTGCGGGAGTACGAGTACTCCCGCAAATACTCGGAATCGGTCCCGATACCGATACTAGTATTGGTATCGGGACAACCCTAAATTATACATAACAAAAAAGTGTGAAACAACTGAAAATATATTTCATATTCTAGGTTCTTCAAAGTAGCCACCTTTTGCAGCAGACACATCTCTAGAACTGTTAAGAGGAGACTGTGTGAATCAGGCCTTCATGGTAGAATATCTGCTAGGAAACCACTGCTAAAGAAAGGCAACAAGCAGAAGAGACTTGTTTGGGCTAAAGAACACAAGGAATGGACATTAATACCAGTGGAAATCTGTGCTTTGGTCTGATGAGTCCAAACTTGAGCTCTTTGGTTCCAACCCCTGTGTCTTTGTGCAACGCAGAAAAGGTGAACGGATGGACTCTACATGCCTGGTTCCCACCGTGAAGCATGGAGGAGGAGGGGTTATGGTGTGGGGGTGCTTTGCTGGTGACACTGTTGGGGATTTAATCAAAATTGAAGGCATACTGAACCAGCATGGCTACCACAGCATTTTGCAGCGGCATGCTATTCCATCCGGTTTGCGTTTAGTTGGACCATCATTTATTTTTCAACAGGACAATGACCCCAAACACACCTCCAGGCTGTGTAAGGGCTATTTGACCAAGAAGGAGAGTGATGGGGTGCTGCGCCAGGTGACTACCTCATGAAGCTCATCAAGAGAATGCCAAGAGTGTGCCAAGCAGTAATCAAAGCAAAAGGTGGCTACTTTGAAGAACCTAGAATATGAAATATATTTTCAGTTGTTTCCCACTTTTTTGTTATGTATAGTTCCACATGTGTTAATTCATAGTTTTGATGCCTTCAGTGTGAATCTACAATTTTCATAGTCATGAAAATAAAGAAAACTCTTTGAATGAGAAGGTCATTGGTCTGTACTGTGTGTGTGTGTGTGTGTGTGTGTATATATATATATATATATATATATATATATATATATATATATATATATATAAAAATAGCAATGTTTAAATGTTTTTTATTGACATGGAAAGCTCCATAATTTATATTGATCATAAGTTCTCTGCTGTCTCCAACCCAGTGCAGCTTAGTCTGTTCAATGGGTTTCTGAGGTCATGCTGCTGTCCTGTTAGACAGCAGGGGCAGAGCATACTGTGATAGCACTGCAGATTGCTGCCACATCCTCACTTGCATGTTTTTTTTTTTATAAATCCACCTTTAAGTTTTTGGGACACTTACTCTTTAACTTCTAGGATGACCTATAGTGATGAAATATTACAGAAATTATCATCATCTGCCAATTCATTTCTACCTAGAAGTGGCAACGCAGCTAAGGGAGGCAGTTGATTGGCATTCAGCTTTTATGTGTGAGCTCCTTCTGTACATAAATCACCTTTGTATCCAGATAATTCCTGTGAGATTCATTATGAAGGAAACAATATAATGGGGTTGGTTTACTAAAGGCAAATCCACTTTGCACTACAAGTGTACAGCAATTGCCCTTGGAAGTGCAGTCGCTGTAAATCTGAGGGCAAGATCTGAAATGAGGGGAAGCTTCGCTGATTTTATCATCCAATCATGTGCAAGCAAAAATGCTGTTCTTTATTTTCCAAAAATTAAAAAGTTAACGCTTTAAAACTTGCTATTGGAACCCATTGCATTCTGTTTGTGCTTCATGCATTTCCCAACACAGTTCTACAGATAATATATTATCACTTTTATTCTGGAAAAAAAATGCAAAGGCCTAATTTCCTGTAATTACACATTTTTATGTAGTGGGAAATATATTTGTCACCTAAAAGTAATTTTTACGCCTGCAACTTCAGGGTGTGTAATTTTTCATTGTTCAAAACCTTGATGTGTTTCTTTCATTTACCCCCCACTTCCTCCACTTTCTCGTCATATGTCTTTTTCTCTCTCTCTCTTTCTTTCTTTCTTTCTTTCTTTCTTTCTTTCTTTCTTTCTTTCTTTCTTTCTTTCTTTCTTTCTTTTTTTTTTTAAACATTCAAAGTCTTTCTTTCTCTCTCTCTCTCTCTGTCTGTCTCTCTCTCTATCTATCTCTCTCACTCCCATTCTTTCACTCTCATTCTCTTTATTTCTCTCTCTCTCTCTCTCTCTCTCTCTCTCTCTCTCTCTCTCTCTCTCTCTCTCTCTCTCTCTCTCTCACTCACTCACTCACTCACTCACTCTCTCACACACACACACACACACTCACACACACTCACACACACACTCACACACTCTCTCTCTCTCTCTCTCTCTCTCTCTCTCTCTCTCTCTCTCTCTCTCTCTCTCTCTCAAACAATCCCTCTCAATCTCATTCTCTCACTCTCATTCTCTCTTTCTCATTCTCATTCTCTTATTTCAGGTAATATTGTAGGCCCAGAAAATGGGTCAAGCAGGACTGTCCCCGCCCACACATCCGACTGGGCAAGTGAAAACCATAATAATTTAAGATTTATCTAATATAATGAACACTATGGTACCAAGCCATTGACTTATTGAGCTATCAGGTGAACACCAAGAATCAACAGAGTATCAATTATATCAGCTACATCTCCTATAAAGTCGTTTGTCACATAGAACTTAACCAAAAGCCTCAAATTGAGGATAAATGTCCAGTTAAAGGACTCCTAATGTATTGAAGTAGAAAGGTAATCCAAGAAAATAAAGAAAAAGAAAAAAGGGGGCAAAGGGAGAAAAAGAGAGAGTAAGGGTATGTCTTGGGGCAGGTACACCATATTTGGAGAGCAGAGCCCACTTGATTAATCCAGGTACATTTTAGAGAGACGTTCTGGCACTATTCATCTTGTGAGCACCTTGTACCCTGCTTCAATTATGGCTACATTTGTTATACATGACTAACACCAAAATACATTTCTTCCTTTTACCCCCCCCCCCCCCTTTTTTTCCCCTCCAGTGTTTCTCCCCCTTCTTTCCCTCCTCCTCCCTTGTATTCTTCGGTTATCTTTTTTGCCACTGTAGCTCTCCTGAATGAGGTATTTTTATCTCCCCTCTTAATTAGTTGGACCAAAAATGTAGGTCTGGGTATTGTTCTAGGTGATAGGTTGGTGGATCTCCTGGAAAAAGGATTATAAATAGAAATCCGATTGTATGAAGGGGTATATTGAGACCGTATTTGTATATGTTTGTTTGTGTAGTGTTTTTAGTATTTATGTACTGTGATCTGTTTTTTGTAAGGAAAAAAAAGTTTAACTACTTGCCAACCAGCCGCCTTTTTAACGGCGGCAGGTCGGCTCCCCTGCGCGAGAGCACGTAGCTATACGTCGGCTCTCGCGCAGGCCACTAGGGGCGCGTGCGGGCACGATCACCGCCGGGCACACGCGATCGCTCGTTACAGAGCGGGGACCGGGAGCTGTGTGTGTAAACACACAGCTCCCGGTCCTGTCAGGGAGAGAAATGCTGATCTTCTGTTCATACAATGTATGAACAGAAGATCGGTCATTTCCCCTAGTGAGGCCACCCCCCCTACAGTTAGAACACACCCAGGGAACATACGTAACCCCTTCCCCGCCCCCTAGTGTTAACCCCTTTACTGACAGTGGCATTTTTATAGTAATCCAATGCATTTTTATAGCACTGATCGCTATAAAAATGCCAATGGTCCCAAAAATGTGTCAAAAGTGTCCAAAGTGTCCGCCATAATGTCGCAGTACCGAAAAAAATCGCTGATCGGCGCCATTACTAATAAAAAATGCCATAAAAATACCCCCTATTTTGTAAACGCTATAACTTTTGCGCAAACCAATCAATAAACGCTTATTGTGATTTTTTTTTAACGAAAAATATGTAGAAGAATACGTATCGGCCTAAACTGAGGGAAAAAAAATATTTTTTATATATTTTTGGGGGATATTTATTATAGCAAAAAGTAAAACATTTTCAAAATTGTCTCTCTATTTTTGTTTATAGCGCAAAAACTAAAAACCGCAGAGGTGATCAAATACCACCAAAAGAAAGCTCTGTTTGTGAGGAAAAAAGGACGCCAATTTTGTTTGGGAGCCATGTCGTACGACCGCGCAATTGTCAGTTAAAGTGACGCAGTGTCGAATCGCAAAAAGTGCTCTGGTCTTTGACCAGCAATATGGTCCGGGGGTTAAGTGGTTAATAAAGAGATATTTTTTAAAAAAATGGCTACATTTGTGATGCCCTTATGTACTCGAGTAGTCCGGGTTTACCAGCCCTCCAACTCGGGAGCAATACCAAAGTCTCTCTTTTGGATAGGGAAGTTTTGACGAGGGAGAAACAAAAGAGTTGTACAACATGGAGATGCTTCCTCGCTGGGGATTCTTTTTGTATACATTTGTTTTCGAACTGGGTTTCGAAATGCGAGATCGGTACTCTTCGTCTGCAGAGAATGCAGGAAATGGTGTATTTGTTGTAGATGGAAATACTCAGAGGGGGAAATCTCCAAATCTTGCACAAAATTTGAAGAGGGATGTACCCCTATATTTTCAAGGAAGTTTCTTATGTGATAAAGTTCCCTGTTCATCCACCATCTAAACAGAGCAGGTGACATTCTTGGCGGAAATTGAGGATTATTAAATAGGGGCGCTACAGGAGTATGGGAAGAGCAGAGGCCATAATTTACAGGTCGATTCCCACAAGCCAATTAAGTGGGAATGTCTAGGGCACAAAATGGCCTTTCGAAATGTGGAGGGAGGCCAGAGCACCAATTCTATTGGCAGTGGGAAGCAAGTTTCCACCCCATTTCTATTTTATTTTTATTTTTCTCTTTCTCTCTGACTTGCTAACTTTTTCCCCTCTATTTCTCTGCCCTCTTCTTTTCATTCTCTTCCTAGATCAATTTCTCTTTTTTTCTTTTCTCTCTCTTCCCTTCCCAGTCATTCTCAGGTTGTTTCTCTTCAGCATACAATGTTTTTTTTGAAAAATAAAGCCCTTACTTGATATTTAATAGACAGTAAAGCAGTCGGCAATGAGAATTTCTGGATTCAATTATCTGGTGATAGTAAAACATGAAACTGCACATAATGACCCTGCGGTTCTGCTCTTGGCGAAAGATTTCCTATGTTGTCACCGATCACAGTAAATGGACGGAATGCTGTGATTGAGTTTATTATTTTTTGGTTTGTGAGTCTCTTTGTGCTGATTATTTCTGAGAATCCACAAATCCCAGTAATTTCATAGTTAATACTGCCAGTTTCCAGAAAGTCAATATCGGCTGCATGGATCGATGACCTTCTTACCGTGGTCTAATCTTTCATCGCGCACATCTGAAGATTGATGCAATTAAGACGCGGCATCTTCCAACAAAGGAGTGATGGATTTTCTGCTCTCATAGTCTCTAAGGGTAACTGTGTTTCATCTGTTGGTAAACAAGAATGAAACGTGCAGCAAATAGTTTGCAATTAGAGATGGTAGTTTGCCTAAAAATTTGTAGCATCAGTCTTGTTTCTCCTGCTGAACAATTAATTGCTGTAATAGTAGTTGTAAACGAGGACACGGGCATCGTATCCTCATCTGTCACTGTTGCTGTGTATGCACTGAAGGTGAAAGGTTCTGCTGATGTTTTGCCATTCCTTTGCTGCACACAAGGATTAGTGCGCTTTTCATGTAAAGTTTTTAGACTACACTCGTCCACCCAGAAGGCCATTTCTATTCACAATATGTCACAATGGATTTAAAAGTTGTTAAGCAATGTGTTTTAAAGGGCGAATTAGATGACATTTCCAGTGCACTCAGTAGGAAGTCGTGTTCCATTTAAAGTGTCTAAATTTGTTCAAACATGGTTGTCATTCTGTGATGTGCAGCTAAGTCTCGTTGTGACCAGTATATAAATAGAGAGCTCTGCTTCTATTTATTATGCTTTCTTTTAATTGGTTAGGGTAGGGTAGGGATGACGGCA
This sequence comes from Rana temporaria, assembly GCF_905171775.1. Taxonomy (NCBI): domain Eukaryota; kingdom Metazoa; phylum Chordata; class Amphibia; order Anura; family Ranidae; genus Rana; species Rana temporaria. The sequence continues at coordinate 103,381,741 of NC_053497.1, forward strand.
CAGAATATAGTAATAAATTATTCAGGAATTTATGTGGAATAATCCTTATTTCTCCTATCGCCTTCCAGGATGGCACAACTAGGATGGGAGGCTCCTCCCTACAGTAAACACAATCAATTGACAGCTGTTACAGCACCCCCTTCCCATTGTCCCTCAATATTGATTGTGTTTCTCCCTACACAGCAAAATGTTTGTTGTTTTCTCTGACCAGAAGACCGGAGAGGGTCGGATGGTACCCCTGTGAAGCAGTTTCAGGGATGCTGGGGAGGACTGAACTAACCTGCAAGTCTGGATACTGCATTCTCCCTCTTACAGGTCACCATAATTGGTACAGGTGGTTCTTTCATGGTGAGGTGAACCCCCCACCATTATACTCTGCTCAAGCAGCTCGGGTCTCCATCTGTCCTCCCCCACACTCACAGCCAGGACTGGCGATGGTGGCAGAAGGGGGAAGGGAGAGTGCTCTTCAAACATTGCTGTGATACACAGCTACCTGCGTGGTAAGAGAAGAAGCAGAGCAAAGTACAGTGCAATCTGCAACTCAGGGAAGCGCTGGAGGAGATGCTGGACCCGCGTGGTGGCCGGAAGCACATAGACTTCTGAGTAGGGTAGTCCCGATACCACTTTTTTAAGACAGAGTACAAGTACCGATACTTTTTTTTTTAAGTACTCGCCGATACCGATTACCAATACTTTTTATGTGACAGTTGGACATGTGTCAGTAGTTTATTTTTATTTTTTTTTCAATTCGTTTTTTTTTTTTCCAATTTATTTTATTTTTATTTATTTTTTACAATGCTTTCTTTTTTTAAGGGGGGGGGATGGACAGTGCCAGTGTGTTTTTTGTTTTATTTTTTACAATACATTTTTTTTATTATTTATTGCAATTCTTTTTTTTTTAATCGGCCCTGTTCGGGGGCTTTGGTGAGATATCAGGGGTCTTAACAGACCTCTGACATCTCCCCTTTGAGACAGGAAAGGGACTAGGGACACAGATTCCCCAGTCCCTTTCTAAGCAGCCTCAGCTGCGCTGAAAATGTATGGAGAGAAGACAGCTGCTCCTCTTCGATCATAAACTGAAACATTGTAAACAGTTTATGATGTTTCAGTTATGTGAATGGACAGAGTCAGTGATCACTGACTCTATACATTCCAAACAGTAAGGAGTCGGGTTTAACGGCTCCTACCTCTGCTCTCCATCCTGACAGATCAAGGGGGTGGAGGAGGAGCACAGAGGGGGACGGCAGAATAGAGGGGGACACGGAGGGAGAGAGCAGCATGGAGGGGGGACACGGAGGGAGAGAGCCGCAAGGAGGGGGGACACGGAGGGAGAGAGCAGCATGGAGGGGGGACACGGAGGGAGAGAGCAGCATGGAGGGGGGACACGGAGGGAGAGAGCAGCATGGAGGGGGGGACATGGAGGGAGATAGCAGCATGGAGGGGGGACACAGAGGGAGAGAGCAGCATGGAGGGGGGGACACGGAGGGAAAGAGCAGCATGGAGGGGGGGACACGGAGGGAAAGAGCAGCATGGAGGGGGGACACGGGGGAGAGAGCAGCATGAAGGGGGGACATGGAGGGAGAGAGCAGCATGGAGGGGGACACGGAGGGAGAGAGCAGCATGGAGGTCAGCAGAACAGAGGGGGACTGGAGGAGGATACAGGGACAATCGGCGGTGATCGTGTGTGGGGGAGTTACAAGCACCGATCACCGCTGATTTCACTAAAGCAGCTGAAAGCCGTGCGGGGGGTAGGTTAGAGAGAGAGAAGCTGAGAAACGGCTGTCAGACTTTAAATCTATACAGCAGTGATCGGTGCTTGTAACAGCGAGGAACACAAGGGAGATCGGAGATGACGTCCCGTCCAGGTACAGGGTGAGAGGAGGAGGCTTTGTGTTCGGAGTATGCTTGTTCCTTCCTCAGGCCATTGCATTGCAGAGAGCTTTTAGCTCTTTACAATGGCTGCCCTTAGTGCTGAATTATGGATTCCTCTCCCTCTTTATCTTAGAGAATGTTGCTATGGACCTTGTCCCTCTTATTGAGAGACTTTTTGAATCACATTTATTTGATCTGTGTACACCTCCAGGGTCTCTCCTCAAACAAGTGCTGAGTTTATTTTTTATCTGTTTATGGCAAGATGGTTTCTCCACCCTTTGTCGTGGTTTGGCAGACTACACTCAGTAAAGATGAATGTTCTCCCGAAGGTTTTATATTTATTTTGCACATTGCCGATGACACTTGTACGATCGGACTTGTTAACATTCCAAAAGAGACGTCTTTCCTTAATTTGGGGAGATAAGAGGCCTAGGGTGAATAAGCGTACACTATTCGCTCCCAAGAGGAAGGGGGGACTTATTGAAATACTTTTACGCGGCTCAGCTGGCGCAGTTAGTTAAATTTCATTCTAACCAGCCCCACTCTATCTGGATGCAAGGGGAGACTTATGCATGTCTGGAGCGGCTGCTCTGTCATATTCTCTGGTTACCACCTAAGGAACGGCCCCCAATTTTATGCCTTGCACTCTCCTTCTCCTTGGACATTTGGGATAGGTTATCAAAAACTCATACAATTGAATCCCAGCACACCCCTATGGCCCCCTTCCTTGGAAACAGGGAATTCACCCCTGAATGTTTAAATGGTCAACTAATAAAGGTTTACTGCGCATAGCTGACCTATGCGATCACAGGGAGATCTTAACTAGACCGGCTTTAATGGAGAAACACCAAATGCCGGCCTCAGAATACTTCCATTATACGCAGATAACGCACTTCCTACGTACCTTATCACGAAACACCGATGTAGTAACCATGTCTTCTATAAAACATTTGTGTCAGAAGTTTGATAAAATCAGGGAACATATCTCTGAAATGTATATTATTTTGACTGACACCCTAGTTAAACAGGGGTGCATGGAAAAATGGGAGGTAGACCTCAAGGAAACTATTAAGCCTGACGAATGGCAGAATATAGCCCAGGAGTCCTAGAGATCTCTCGTGAACACCTCAATCATAGAAGCAAATTATAAAGTGCTTTTGAGATGGTTAATTGTTCCAGCTAGGATTTGCAGCCTATGTACCGGGAGCGTCTCCCTTATGTTCCCGAGGCTGTGGATAGGAGCGGATGGTGTACCATATATAGTGACAATGCCCTAAGGTGCGACATTATTGGATTAGGGTGTATAACTTAATTTACACTTTTACCCAAGTCAACCATGTCAAATCCCCAAGACAGTCTCTGCTGGTTTGTAAGGTGTTGAACGCATAGGGATCTCAGAGGCGCCTCACAACTTTTATATTTATATCAGCAAAATTATTATTGCAAAATCTTGCAAATCTGCTAGCTTGCCATTCGAACAGCTCAAGCACAAGCTTTCCTGGATTATGGTAAATGAGTGCATGAAAGCGTTTCTACATGATAAGCTACAGCTGTTTGAGAAGGTTTGGGACCCACAGGTCAGATATTTAAATGGAGACCCTCGATCCATGCCCGCCTAGAGTGGACTAGGGTGGGATCCAGCGCTTGGGGTCATACCCTACTGCCTTTGCTTTTTTTTTCCTCCTCTTTCCCCCCTTTTTGGTCTTTGCTGCTGTATTGAGGAGGTTTTATCATTTTAATATACATTGATAGCACAGAATGAGGAGGAAGAGAATTTCCCCCCACTTTTTTTTTCTTCTTCCTCACTCCCTAGTAGAACACATTAATATGTACGGTTAAGATTTAACAATGTTCGGTCTCCTGTCAATTTGCTATGTATTTCAGTGGCGAGTACTAAGTACTAAGTGTACAAAAGTTGTATCCCAAGACATTGGTAAAGGAGTATTATGGTCTGAAGATGTAGTATGAGCACTTATCATCTGACTTGTATACCTGACTTGGTAGGTTTATGTATCCCTTATATCCCCCTCTTGATTAAACATGACGTAGCAAGCCAATATGAATGTTCCACTTCTGCTACAGACGAATACCACGTACCCACGATTGGAATTTCCGACAAGAAAAGTTTGATATGAGCTTTTGGTCGGAAATTCCGACTGTGTTTAGGCCCCATCGGACATTTTCTGTCGGAATTTCCGACAGCAAAAATTTGAGAGCTGGTTCTCAAATTTTCCGACTGGAAAAGTTCTTGTCGGAAATTCCGATCGTCTGTATGCATTTCCGACAACATTTGTGTGACCGTGTGTATGCAACACAAGTTTGAGCCAACAATCTGTCAGAAAAAAATCCACGGTTTTCTTGTCGGAAATTCCGATCGTGTGTACGCGGCATTAGTCTCCTGAAGTACAGATCTGCTTAATGTTACATTAATTAGTACCAAAGGCACCTAATGGTGTTGGAGTGGATTAAGTATTCAAACATTGGGCAGGACACCTGATATATGTGGAATGGTTACAATCATTTTTTTCCCTGTCTAATTTTAATGCATTTAACTGCACGTGTATTGGGTATATAGAGCACTTTCACAGCAGACATGCCAGCATTCAGATGTGAGGAAAGCCATATGTTGGGTGTGCCTTGGTAACGGTGTTTCTAGTAACCTTCCAGGACTACAGGCCTACTTCCTGTCCAGTTGAGGGGTGAAAAAGAATAAGAACAGTACATGGATTTATTCCCCTTATGGACCAGTTTCATGAGTTACTTTATTACAAACTGAGGGACAAGGGGAAGGGAGGGGGCTTTAACAGTTGTCAATTGATTATGTTTGCTGTAGGGAGGACCCTCTCATCTTCAGTGTGCTGTCCTGGAAGGTTCCTAGAAACACCATTACAGATACGTTTCTAAACGTGGTTTGTTATTTACTGACACTTTAAATACCTGAACTGATGAGACTTAGGAGAAACATCATCAGGAAAGGTGACTGGTAATCTGGGAATCTAAATAAATTTAGCCTGGAGGGATTTACAGGACAAAGTCTATTTTTAGTCCAATACCTAATACAATTTTTTTTATTGATTCAGCACACTTTTGTGTTAAATGCTTCCCAAAAGTGATATTTTAGTTATAGACCGAGCCCAGTGGGTGGAGTCACCTTGTAATATGTCTTGGATAATCCAACAACACCTTTGAATTTTCAATGTCCCTGTCCCCTTTTGTGTGTTTTAAGCTCTTCCTGTTACATTCTCCATGTAAAGTAAATAAAAAATTCAGCAGGGAGTGTGAAAACATCATCATTATTTCCTCAGCAGGTGTGAAGACACAAAAAGAGTTCTCACCAATAGAGTGCCTGAATAATAGAAGAAACTTTGAGGTTATTTAAGGCAGGCCTGATTTGAATTACGGTCAGTTCAGCAGAACCTGGCCAAGATTCAAACCATGTATGGATGTATAGGCAGGCTGAATGTACCCAGGTTCATTCATCAATCAACTTGGGTACAACCAGCCTGACATATTTTACATGCGATGGTCGCTAGTGGCTGGCATAGCCACTAGCAAAAATCAGAGTTCTTCCAGCAGCTAACACCCCCCCCCTCCCCCGGGAAAATAAAATTGCTTGATGGGAGAGATACCCCTGTCAACACTGTATGTGTGCTCTGTGTATGGCCAGCATAACTCTCCTGGAAGTTAGGAAGATTCATGTGCTACAGTGGTGTCATGGTTTGTACTCGCATGATGGCCTTGTAGTCAATGTGAACATCCAGCTGCAACTCCCAGCTAAGATCTCTGAGATATGACCTGTAGCTACTCTTGTTTTCTTTTCTTCCTAAGTCATTGTTTCTGTCTCTTTCTTTGCAGGAGCTGCAAGCTAAGTAGTGGCAGTTTCTGCATGGCATCTGGCGATATTCTCTACATTGATATAACAAGGCGCTGGAACAGCATGGCGCTAGACCAAAGAGAATCGGGTAATCTTCCTTTCCTCATTTACCTATAGTTTATTTTGTGCTGCAGTTCCATTTTATATTTTTCCCATATTTGGGTACCGTGAGTGAGCAGTCAAACATATTTCACTTTTCTCTAGTCCAGAAACATCATGGAGTATGTTTTGCTTTCTGTTTTCTGTATGCATACATTTGCTAAGTCCACTCTAGCATCCTATAGAGGTGATCCCTATTCACTCATCAGCAGTGTTGATAAGTGAGCACTTTTTTTGTACTGACAAAACATGACAAATTTACTGATGGAGCACATTTTTTTTTACTGACAACCTGAAATATGAGCGAAACTACTATTATAAACAAAGGCAATCAATATTTAAAGACTAAATTCACCATTGAGTAAAAAATAGTGAATTAAAATTTTGTTCAGGAAAAATATGTGCATTTATTATTTGCAAAGTATTGATCATTGGATTATGGGATATATGTCAGGCTCCTGTAGACATTAACTCCTTCTTTTTCAGGTAGAAAGCCAGAGGAAGTGTCAAAGGACTAAGTGTGCGCTGATCAGGGAATTAGCGTTTTGAGGTGCTTAGCTACATGTTAAACCCTAAATATGGGTGTACCATATGTTCCTAAAGCCAAATGTAGCCACTAATCCTTACAAACACTATGTTAACATTATTAAAAAATATTCTGCCTGGCTTTACAACTAAAAAAACAATTGGTGAACTACCAAACTCAGCCTCAACTAATGGTGTGTGAATTTAAACCATCCCCCGCTGACCAATCTGAGGAGGCAGAGCGGGTCTGGACGAGGAAGTTAAATCTTCCTCCGCACATCACGATGTGGCTTGTGCATACGTCACTGGTTGCTAGATGCCTGGCAGTCCTAGCAACCAGTAATTTGACAGTGGGGTACAGTGGGCAGCAAAGGAGCCAGGGGAAACTGTGCCGCAGAACTTGGGAGTCATGCCTAGTAGTTGTGCTGTGAGTGTAAACCAGGAGATGTCAGTCTTTGTATTTTTACAGACATATGGCCCCCATCTACGGACATTTACTTATGGGAGACTGTCTGTAAATTTAGGGACGGTTGGCAATCCTGCTCATCAGTTAGAGCAGAGAGGGGGATATACGTGCCACACAGAGAAAGTATAAGTCATACTTAATTTGTTCAGTGATGTTTGTAATCAATAGCAACTTAGCAGGCACAGGTTATTTGCATATGATAAGGTTTTATCCTAATCTTACAGTAAAGGGCACATTCATAGACCCTGGATTACCTTCAGGTAATTGGGCAATGACAAGCTTTTAAGGACACGCCCCTTGGGCACCACCCCTACAACCCTACAAGTGACAGACCTCTTCTGCTTCAAAGAGAAATCACTCTTAGCTTAAGCACTTTTGTTATTTTTCATAATAATTTAATCTTAAAATTCTATCAATTCCTCACAACCTTCCAATGCCACAAGTATTGGCAGTGCATCTGGATCACACCCCTTCAGGGATATGCCCACCCTGAGAGGCAAAGACTGGACTTTATATATACAGTAAGACATCGGCCACCCTGTATGCTGTTGACTATTACTGTCAAAGACTGAGGCGATATTAGAATGTTATTCACTACGGTGTAAACTTTTCATGTTTGGAGCTAAAACTCATCCACTCAGAACCTAGTCTCAGGTGGATGACCAGGTGTGACATCGCACCACAGGTCACACATTTTATCGCCACTTCTGCCTAGAGCTTTTTTAGGCTACTCAGGTGCCTCCTCCCATCTTTTCTCCATGTGGATTCACTACAGGATGGTCAACACCAAGCAAAAGGAAGCCTTTGCAAAATTGCATGCAAATATTATGCTTGCGTCGGAGCAGGACACCGATTTCTGCATCTGGCGCTCTTTTTTCAGGCAAGCAAACAATTACGTTTTTGACAAAAGCAGAATTTTCTGCATCTATGTCAAAGTTTCTTGGACACATAATGGTCTTAATACAGCCATCTTTGCCCAAGGCTCAAAAACGCTACGCCTCTTCTTCTACTCCCATTTCCCTATATGAGTTGGATCCTGATATGCCTGCCCTAGACGAATCGGACACAGAAAGGAATGATGAGGACATTGAGACAGTATTGGATGATGTGGAAACATTTTCTCCCCCCGGGATGCTGCTATATTGAAGAGGGAGCTTCACGCAACATGTTTGCTAAAGTGGAAAGGCTCATTGCTCCCTTCCGCAAGAGCCTTGCTATTGTGCAGCCCAACCACCTTCGTCTCGTCATATCCCTTTGCATACAGAGAGACCTACAAAATTCTTCAAAACATCCCCTGTTCATAAACAGATTAAATGTGCAGTCTATGAAGATTGTATCACTCAAGGCAGGATTTTCACTTCTCACAAACTCTGCTGAACTGTAGCCAGTAAAGAAAGAGTTAACAAAAAAGTGGTCTACTGTCTCAGTCTTAAACATTCACTGTACCTATTGAAGCTGTTCTTTCTTTCAAAGGTTCTCCAGATAGAAAGTTTGAGATGCTTTGAAAGGCTCTCTTTGCTACAGGTCCAGCCCTTTAACCATCTCGCTAGGGCAGTGAACAACCAGCATGACCCTATTTTCCACGATTGTGCCTTAACAGAGCAATTACAGCAACTACCTTCTGCTCTGCTGTTTTGTGAGGATGCCCTAGAACAGCAGTCCCCTACATTTTTGGCACTGCGGACCGGCTGCATGGAAGAAAATTATGCCAAGGCCCAGGGGGTGTGTCTGTGTGTTTTTTCGTTTGGCAATGGCTGGTGTTGACACTTCAATCATCACAGCACCATGGTTGATATGGTGTCGGGATGATTGGGGACCCACGCCCTAGACCATGTTATGGGACCAATTTCCAGAATGGCTCTAACTCGCATCTCGTGGCTGAAAGCCTGGACAGCTGAAATTGCCTGTAAAAAGCACCTCACACACATACATATTTTCAAGGAAGATGTAAATTTGGAGAGGTACTTGACTAGTTCATCAAAGATGCCACAGGAGGGAAGGTTTTACTCCCACAATGGAAGATCCCAAAACCCCCTCCTAAACCACTACCTCCTTTAAAATGCAGAACACAAAAATGCAGAAAGTTCAGCCTTTCTTTTCAGCACAAGGCTTGGATCGCAAAGCCCAGCAAGACTTCCCCAGAGCCCTCCTCTCAGTGAAGGGGCGCCCTCACTTCTAAGAGTGGGGTGTGTTTGTTACAGTTTGCCTTTCTCTGGGTCACAGACATCCAAGACCTCTGGGTTCAATCAGTAGTTTTAAAGGATTTCAAAACTCTACCCTTTCAACGCTTTTTTTTTTTTCACAAATGAACCGAAACCCCAGGGACAGTCAGATTTGCAGATTGCTCTGAACCATCCCTTGTCCCAAGGAGTAGTTCTGCCAGTATCACCACAAGACAGGTTCAAAAGATTCTATTTAAATCTGTTTATTGTACAAAATCTCAATGAGGGTATTCATCCTATTCTGGACTTAAAATCCCTCAACAAATGCCTTTAGATTCCAAAATCTTTAATGGAATCTGCAAGATTTGTAATTGCTTCTCTGAGACTCTGGAATACATGGCATCAGTAGAAATTTAAGATGCCTATCTACATATTCCCATTTTTTCACCCCATCAGAGCTTTCCGTCCCTTGCAGTGGCAGTCAATGAAAAAATAAATCAATACCAGTTTTCGTGCTGCCTTTTGACCTAGCCTTTCCTCCTAAAGTATTCACAAAGCTTCTAGCGCCTCTCCTCCTTCTCAGAACTCAGGGACTCCAGGTCACATACTATGTTACACAACCTTCTCCTAGGCCTTATATCCCGTTCAACTGTCAGCAAATGTCCATAGGACAATTCAAATGCTCTGGGCTTATGGTTGAGTGATTAATTAAAAAAAATTAACCCAGGTTCCCCATATTTCTCATCTCTGGATTCGTGTTACGTGGAATGTTGTACATTGAATAAAAAACACAATTCTGCTATTAAAAGGTAATGTTTCTGAGGAAGCATTGTGATGGCATCTGATTACTTCACTAATATGCTGCTTCATTTTTCTCATCCACGGGACATTAACAAACTTCAGTAGCCACTTGAGAGAGACAACGTGAAATAACATTGTGCATGTAAACATTGATTAAACCTTTTACAAGATAACAGAAAGGTGGTGCCTTGAAAACAAAGCAACAGATCTTAGGATGTGAAACAGAAGGTGACTACCCCATCGTAGTTTTATCTTATTCTGTGTCTGAGAAGTGGAGGAAGAGACAGTGATTTATCCTGGAATCTCTAAGAGATGTACACTTCATGTTTATAGATTCCCTGGATACTGCACCATTTATTTTGCTTATTAACAGCATATTACCGTATTTAAAGGATTCTGGTATAAAAAAAAAAACAGGAAATCATTCTGCAACCAAATGAAAACACATCAGTTGGTGCTTGTCTATCTGATCCCATCATCACAGTTTGCATTTGCTAGGCAGCCATAAATCAGTGGGCGGTTGGCGATGCAGGCACAATCTGACCACTGCCAAGCATCGGTTCTAGACAGAACTTTTTGCAGTGCCTTTCTTCTATCTAGCAGGATGTACATTTTCCTGTAAATCTTCTGGCTTTGGCACTGTTACGGCATATTTACCCAGTGTTTACTCCTGTGGCAAATCAATATCTAACTGTGGCTATAGAGTGTGCTAGGGCCAGTAGGGAGGCAAGGTGTGGCAGGAAGAGGCAAACTACACAGCCACCATTAAGAGTACATTAAGTACATTGTTTTTCCTACTTTACACACCCAGGTACTATCATGCAGGTAACAGAAAGGGCTGTTATACAGGCACCATCATGCAGGCTTTGGGAGGTGCCACCTTGCAGGCAGTGGGGACAGCCATAATGCAGGAAGCTCATTATTTATCAGTAAACTACTTCTTGTGGGAATATTGGCCCAGATTCACAAAAGAGATACGACGGCGTATCTCCTGATACGCCGTCGTATCTCTGTTTTAGGGTCTTCCTAACTATGCGACTGATTCATAGAATCAGTTACGCATAGTTAGCCCTAAGATCCGACAGGTGTAATTGAATTACACTGTCGGATCTTAGGATGCAATACCTCGGCCGCCGCTGGGGGGAGTTCGCGTGGTAAACCAGCGTCGGGTATGCAAATTTGTAGTTACGGCGATCCACAATGGTTTTTCGCGTTCGCTACGTCGCTGCTAGTCTAGTTTCCCGTCGCAAAGTTAGTCGTCGTTTTAGCTGCCTTAACTTTACACAGCATACGTATGTGCTGTATAAAGTATGGCCGTCGTTCCCGCGTCGAATTGCAAAATTTTTTCTTCTTGCGTAAGACGTCCGGGCATACGAAAGTACGCTACGCACGTCACCGGTCGAAAAAATTACGTCACTTTGCGCAAAACACGGCGGGAATTTCAAAACGGAGCATGCGCAGTAGGTCCGGCGCGGGAGCGCGCCTAATTTAAATGGCACACCCCCCTTTGAATTACGTGGGCTTACCCCGGAGGCCGCCGGCGTAAGTTTTCTCGCAAGTGCTTTGTGAATCAGGCACTTGCGATGAAAACTTGCGGCGGTGTAACGTATTCACGATACGCTGCCGTGATTCTACGTGAATCTGGCCCACAATGTCCTTTTTAGTTATGCATCTATGAGTCTGAAGTTCTCCATCAGATATTTTAGATTACAATCTGCCCATGTACTAACCTGAACTTGAAAAAAGTGTAAAAAAAAAATGAAGGTACTCGCACACAACCTTAGAAACAAAAACATCAATAACCCATCTCAATTAATTTGAACAAACACAGCCCACATAATGTAAAAAAATCCTTAAATCAAAGATATGAAAAAGTCAATATAAAACCGTCATATAAAACTCCAAGGGGCGTGGCCGGGCCGTGAGGGAGAATGGATGCCTAACCGCTGAGCTCCTGTCACCTCAGGATAACTTTCTCCCCGTACAGCTCACCCAGCCAAAATTTACAATCGTTACCGACATGGGAACAGCCTCTAGGTCTTCGTCAGCATCTAGATCCCGTTCGCCCAGGCAAAACAGCAGCACAACTACTTTCTCATCCACGGAGAGGTCCCGCACTAACAGGGGAGAGATGGCAGCATCCCATCAGAGGATTACCTCAGGTACCTCACAGACACAGCAGAGGGGCTCTGATGACATTATACTAAGCCCGACACAGACTCCAACGTTAACCCCGAGGGGACCGGAGGCTTCAGGGATACAGGGTGTCGCAACACAAAGATCACTAACTATTGATGACTTAAAAAGTGTGGCAACTGATATTAAAGACGCCCTGGCAGCCGCCATTTCGGAATTGTGGTTAGACCTCCGCTCCCTCACAGACAGAGTATCGCAAACGGAGACTGTTATAGAAGACCATGAATCTGCCCTCAGGCGATGTACTAGGAAGGTGGATGATCACACCCTTCAAATGAGGGATATGAATAGACACATGGAGGACCTCGACAATAGAGGACGACGCCAGAACTTAAGGGTGCGGGGGTTACCCGAATCGGTTGAGGGGGACCTCATCTCTCAATCAGTGGTGGGCCTGTTTAATTTTATTCTTGACAGACCCCCTCAGACTGACATAGATCTCGTCAGAATTCATCGCGCATTGCGCCCTAAAGGTAAAGAAGCAGACCCCCCAAGGGATGTTATCTGTTGCCTAGCTGATTTTAGAATTAAAGAAGATATTCTAAGAAAAGCGCGGGGTAAGCAATTATCCTGTCAGGGAGCACCAATTCAACTTTTCCAAGATCTATCGGGCATCACATTAAAACACCGCAGAGATCTTAGACCCCTCTTGAATGTATTACGTGACAGAAACATAAGCTATAAATGGAAGTTTCCATTTTGCTTATCAGCATCTCATCAGGGTCGCACTGCTCTGTTGAAAGTTCCTGAGGATTTGCCACATTTCTGCGACACTTTGGGGATCCCCTTAATTGCTGTACCGGATTGGTACGCGATGTACCGTCAATCAGTTAACAGATGGCCACCTCAACATACAGAACCAATGGAGACTCAGTCTACCAACTATCGTCGTCGGCGCTCCCCATCGGAATCTGAACTGCCACCTGACGACAGGGCACCCGGCTCTCAGAGCATAGGATCCACCAGACCAGCTGCTAGAAGAGCTCGAAGAGACCACTGAGACATTTCAGTCATCAAGCCCCGTTGGCGGTTTCCCCTGTTTATCTGTTCTTCGCAATGAAACTTTGACACAAGTTTTGAGAGGTATTCAAAAGTTAATGTATATAGCTCTCATCTAATTGGAATTGTGGGTTCGCTGTCAATGTCATTCTTGGGATAGAGATGAGGGCTGGTAAGGCTTCTGTTTGAGAATGAAAACTGGAATCCCACATCCCTTTTGGCTTACAGCTCATTGAAACCTATTGAACCAGATGACTTCACTCATACTTCTATAGTGGTGAAGACATTATATTATTCAGCTCTGCCATGTTAAACACTTACTGACAAGGCACAATTGTATTTCATTACCCTGAGGGTTTCAAGGGTCCCTCATACATATGGTATAGGACCAAAGTACCTTGTATGCTAGGATTGAACGCGACCTCTCTTACTCCAATGTAACATTTTAGCCTCAACATTAATAGTTTGTGAGGATGTCTTTTCCATTAAGTTTTGATCTTGCTTTATAGATATGATTTAGTGGGGAGGGATGGCTTAGTTACCTCAAATGTTACCCCTATATGATATTGGCTCAAATAACATGGTGTATACGATATTAATTCTTCGGGTACCACTGGGAAGATGTGAGAGGGTTAGGATGCTTCCTATAGCTCCTATTGGGCAGGGAGTCATCATCTCTAACAAAGCCAAGGGGGGTGGAGATGCTGCCCTACCAGGGGGATTGGGTATTCTCACTTTGATAATAGGTGGGGGGCTCTTTCCCTTACTATACATTACTAGATCCATTGCTGGGGGGATTGAGTTCCATCCTCCCTAGCAATATCTATATTCCATGGGTTACGTTATTCGCCAATAGTTTTAAGATTGGCTGGTTTAGGTTAATTTATGCTAGGGGTTGTCCTGGGGTGGCATGGGTTATTCTAGTTATTAATAGTTTACTGTTGATATTACTGATTATACTTTTCGAGTCAATACATTCTGCCTTCGGACTCGGTCCGGCTGACCCCCACACGGTGGGGCCTGGTTGCTTCTATACCCGCTGGTTGCGGTATACCTGATTTGGGTGCACCGCACCCTTTGCCGTTCGGCCTTTTATTTGTTCGGTTGCTTACTGAATCCTGTACTATTATACAATCCTCCACTCCGCGGGTTCTGCAATATTACTCGCTTAATTAGACCTCTTTTCTCATCTTCCTCTACCTTTCCTTTCCACTCCTGCTTCTTTCTTACCCACACTCCTAACCAATAGGGAGAAGATGGTTGACAGAAATAACATAACCCTACGATCCACTGATCAAGACACTACTAATATGAATTTGAAACTATACTCTCTGAATACAAGAGGCTTAAACACACCAGAGAAGCGATCCTTATTACTTTCCTCTTTATGGAAGGAAAGGCCTCACATAGTTTTTTTGCAAGAAACCCATTTCAGGTCAGATAGCATTCCCATATTACGGAGCGTCCATTTCCCGAACGCGTATCACGCCACTAACGGGGTATCAAAGTCGAGAGGAGTATCCATTTTATTGTCTAAACATTGCCCACTTCAGGTAGAGAGCGTTGAACAAGACCCGGATGGGAGGTTTCTTTTCATCAAGGGCAAGATATATAACTCCCCGATGACCATTGCCAATATCTACGCACCGAATACACAACAAGTTAGCTTTTTTAGAGATATTGTTCAAAGACTAACGATGTTTCAATCTGGGATACTGATCTTAGGAGGAGATTTCAATGTCCCCCTGAATCCCCTTCTTGACACATCCAATGGATCTTCCTGTTTGACTTACCGAGCCCTCCGGGCCATTAAAACCCAACTAGACTTGCTGACCTTACATGACACATGGCGTACGCTCAATCCTACGACTAAAGACTACACTTATTATTCACCACTACATACTAAATACTCGAGAATTGATTTTTTTTTTGTAACACAGGAAGACCTGGTCCGACTCTCTGACACGTCAATTGAGCCTATGGTGCTTTCGGATCACCACCCAATCACGATGACGCTATCTTGGAGAGGTCATTCTCCGGGTAGACCAGTGTGGAGGATGGATGATTCCATTTTGCTTGACCCCAGCTGTGCAACTGAAATTTCGGAATGCATAGCCCATTACTTCACCGATAATTCCACAAATGAGGTAGCTCCGGCATCAGTTTGGGCAGCACACAAATGCGTCCTCCGGGGAAAAATTATCTCTATTATGGCCAGACGGCGCAGGCTCAGAACTGCCAGACTTAACGAGCTTTTATCTAAAATAAAGACTTTGGAAGCTGCTCACAAACGCTCTGTAGCGGCGGGTTCCCTAGAGGCCCTATTGGAGGCCAGAAAAGACCTTCAATCTGAACTCCACAAAAGGCTACAATACAAGTTTAACCTAACTCATAAACTTTACTACGAATTTGGCAATAAGTCTGGCAGGTTACTAGCACATGCACTACAAAAGAAAAAAGAAGCCAACACAATCCACTCCATCACCACCCCTACAGGAGAAATTCTCCATAGGTCAGACTTGATCGCTAAACAATTTACAGATTTTCTTTCTTCATTATATGACTTACCTTCTCAGTCTGGGTTAGGGATGCCGACGCCCCGGGAAAAACTTTTGGATGACTTTCTCTCTGGGTATGGTCTACCGGCTTCTCAGATTCCTGACCTGTCACATTTAGACGAGCCGGTGTCTATGGACGAAGCATTAAATGCTTTGAAACAGTTGAAGCCGGGTAAGAGTCCTGGCCCAGACGGTTTGACGTCAGGATATTACAAAACATATGCTACGCTACTACTCCCCCATTTCATTAAAGCTTTCAATGACATTCCTTTTTCCCTATCCACTGGATCTGACTTACTTGAAGCACACATAGCTTTGATCCCGAAGCCTGGGAAGGACCATACATTAGTTACTAATTACCGTCCCATTTCATTATTGAATGTGGACCTAAAACTCTTCGCTAAGATATTGGCCAATAGATTACTTCCCCTCCTTCAGACTTTTATATCCACTGATCAAGTTGGATTTGTTCCGGGTAGAGAGGCAAGGGACAATACAACAAAGGCAATAAATATTCATCGATGGTTGTCCACTTCCAAGATTAGGGGTTTCTTTTTGTCCCTTGACGCCGAGAAGGCGTTCGATAGAGTGGCCTGGGATTATATGGAAGCAGCGCTTTGTAAGCTTGGTCTACCGCATCGCTTTATGCGGATGGTTATGGCGCTGTATTCAACTCCCACGGCCCGGGTCAGAGTGAATGGCCGGCTATCGGACGCCTTCTCGGTGCATAATGGCACGAGACAGGGTTGCCCTCTCTCACCCCTCATTTTTATTCTAACTTTAGAACCCTTTTTGAGACGGCTGCGCGACAACCCGGATGTGCGGGGAGTTGATGTCAAAGGGAAACAATATAAGGTGGCTGCATACGCGGATGACGTCCTTCTATTTCTGACGAATCCTCTGATCTCCATTCCAAATTTACTCAAAGATTTCAAATTATTCCAAATACTCTCTAACTTTAAAATCAATTTTAGCAAATCAATCGCTTTGAACGTGTCGCTTCCTCAGGATGTCGTGACCCTTTGCAAACACAATTTCCCCTTTAAGTGGGACCCAAATGACATAACCTATCTAGGGATCAAATTGCCCACTAAGCTTTCTGATTTATATTTACGTAATTTCGTACCAGCCTTGCAGTCTATCAAGACCGATCTAGAGGCTTGGACTAAGGGAACAATCTCATGGTTCGGGAGGGCGGCGGTTTTAAAGATGAATGTCCTTCCCAGGCTTCTTTACCTTTTCCAAGCAATACCCATTAAACTCCCTGCCTCCTTTCTGGCCTCATTCAAACTCATTTGTAGACGTTTTCTTTGGGCTGGACGTCCAGCTCGATTGAATTGGGATAGAATGACCATGCCCAAGATGAGGGGTGGACTGGGAGTACCAGATCTCTCTAAATATCACAAAGCTTGCTTACTAACAAGAATAGTCGATTGGCATGTACATAAAGAAGAAAAGGATTGGGTTAAGTTGGAAGAGGCTTTCGTTGGTTTTAGGATTTCACATCTCCCATGGATAGACAAAAAATTTACTCCCAGGTCCTGTACTTCCCACCCCGTAATTGGCCCAACCCTTGCTTGCCTTAGAAAGACAAGTGGGGACTCACACATGGCATCTCACCCAGGTCCTATGACCCCACTCAATCTAAACCCCGGATTTTCAGAAGGTATTAATACTATAAATCTTGGGGGGTCCGAGACAGCCCCCACACTGAGAGCACATCAGTTTTTTGATAAGGGCAAACTTCTATCCCACTCAGCCATGGTTCGGAGATTTCCGGATTTCCAAATCCCACGTTTTAAATACTTTCACATTAGAAATTTTTTTCTAAACTCACAAACATCCGATCTATGGTGCAGGGATCTTTCACACCTTGAAAAGCTGTGCGAATCCTCTGCCCCTCAACGTCACCTTATTTCGGGGATCTATTTGTGGCTTACCCCTCAAGAGACCGCGATGTCCACTATCCATACGAAATGGGAGGCTGATCTTCAGGTATCATTGTCAGATGGTGACTGGAGCTCAATATGGAACCACATTCACAAGGGCTCTATTAATGTATCTGCCCAGGAAAATAGATACAAAATCTATTCCAGGTGGTACAGAACCCCAAGCAAATTACACAAATTTTACCCGACAGTGTCACCGACTTGTTGGAGGTGTGGTGGAGAAGTGGGTACTCTCCTACATATCTGGTGGAGCTGTTCGAAACTACAGCCCTTTTGGCAGGAGGTACATTCGCATATTGCCAAGATTACCTCCTATACACCTGACTTTACCCCAGGGCAGTATCTTCTTCATCACACCTCTCTGCCACAATCAATCTATCGGAAATCACTTGTATTACACTTAATCAATGCGGCTACTCAATGTATCCCGATACGGTGGAAGGACCCCATTCCGCCTACACTGTTGGATTGGCAGGTGAGGGTGGATAAAATAGAGATGATGGAAAGGTTGATTCATCAGGCTAATGACAACTCGGAAAAATTTAGACACATTTGGAGATGTTGGACATTATATAGGACCCCCACTACTCATAACTCAACATAGGTTCCCGCCTAATGATTCGAATTCCTTTTATAGCTAGATCTTTTTTCTTTTTCTCTGACCGAGGTCTTTCTGGTAAAAAAGCTATAGACATACTTTTTATCTTGCACTGCTCTGTCTTTCAACTCCTTTCATATTCTTTTAACCCCCTTGGTAGTGCACGAATGCGTGCACCTGCGGAGTGTGAAATAAAATCATAATTTCATTGGGAGGATTTGAAGCCTCTGGGAAAGGAATTTCTTAATTATAGGTAGGCCCGAGGTTTCTATTACCTGGGACTCGTTTTTCAGCAGAAGGTTAAAAACATTTAGGTTTTTGACCAGATGTTTGCGTTATTGAACTTCTCCTTGTTCCTATCCCCCCTCTCCAGTATTCAGCTAATGTTTCTGAAGGGGGTATACGGGACGGGGAATTGCTCCTCATAGTCTCTGTTTATTTAGTTAAATGTCTGCAACTAGGATATATGTGTAAGGATAGAGCGATAAGAGCTATTTTATCATTTAAACGTTATATTCACTAGTTTACTTTATTAGGATGGGTATTAGATAAATGAGACCCTTATTGGTGTTCCTTCTTTATATGCAAATATACCTTCGGTACAGAAGACATGTGTTGGGGACGGGTTACGATCTGTTGTTCTTCATTTGGCCTTTGTACACATGTAAGGTTTATATGATATTCTTTGCCAACTTTATTTGTGTCATATTAACCACTTACTTATGTAATGCATATCTGAATGTATTGACATTAACTTTCAATAAAAACTTTTCTGGAAAAAAATAAAACTCCAACCGCTGTGTTTCTTAATGTAATAGTGCTCAAAAACGTGCTTCAATTCGAACTCCACCACTGTGTGAACAAGATGGACTCTTACCAGCAATACAATATATATATATATATATATATATATATATATATATATATATTATATATATATATATATATATATATATATATATATATATATATATATATATATATATATATATATATATATATATATTATACGCCTTTGATAACTTGGGTATCACCCATTTTCTAATGGTAGTACATGTGATCCACACACATAGTGCTTTATGGAAGTGAGCCAGCCACTGATCTCTGTCACCTTCTCTCTCTCTCCCGCAGCCCAGACCCAGACATTTTTTAATTCCAAAATAGTTTAATTACGTTTTAATAAAAGTAGAAGGGATGAACACGGTTGTACACTTACATTTATTGGTGCTCAGGTCAGCACCAACATAAACAGCCTGGTTTAAAGGATAACCCACGCGCCGCTTGGAAAACCCGGCATGGGTTCCAGCTGATACACTTGCTAACCAAACCCGACAGGAAGTGACGTCTCTGATGGCAGTCGCGGATGTCGGATGCATTTCGCATACTAGCTTTATCAGGAAGCTTCCATGTGTGTTGATCCCGTCTACTACTATTCGAAAACAGTTGATGCCCCAAGTTATCAAAGTTACCAAGTTATATATAGTATTGCTGATAAGAGTCCATCTTGTTCACACAGAACACTTAAAGGGGCAGCTGCCCATTTAGATTTTTTGAGTCCTTGTGTCTAGGTTGGCACCAATTTTACTTTTATTTACTTACTAACTTGAACTTGTGTGCTGTACATCTTACACCATCCCATGATATAAATAACACTTCAGATTGGCTAAAAATAGTTTAAATAATGGTGACTATACTGATGTCACAGGCCAGGAAGTGGAGTTTACAAATGCTGTTTCTTATGAAAGATGTGACAAACTGTATACGCTAAAATATAACTTTTACTACCTTTCCAACATTAAGTGGATGTATTGTGCTACTGGTCCACTTATAACTAGTTCTGCAGCTGACTTTTTGGCACTGGGGACTCCATCTTACTTAAGCCTATACATCACATATTCCATACGAGTCTGTTTCCTCTAGGTCTGTCCTGGCATCTTGTGCTTATTTATAGAGAAATATAGTGAAGAAGCCTTGAACCCCATGTTCTATCGCTGCTTGTCTGTGTGAATGAGACATAGTTAATGGTATTAAATTGCCAGTTGTGCAGTGGAGGAGCCGAAGTTTGTCAGATAAATATCTTAGAGAGAGTCCTGAAAAACATATTTAGTGATGGAAAGAGCCATAATTCACCTTGAGGGATCATCAACTGCCTCTTATGTTTTATTTCAGACACTTAATAATCCCAAAGTGCAGAATTGTCGCTTTTCTTCTTTCAGCGGCTGGCTGCAGAACGCTCTGAGATTTGATTGCCAAAAAGATTTCTCCAAACTGAAGACAAGAGCATTCACATTTTGGCTCGGAGTCCCCAATATTCTCTTCAATGTAGAATTTCTGTTTACTGAAGTAAAAAATAGTTCACATGCTTTCTGTTCTATGTGTCAGAGGTGGGTAGTGTGCTAAACTTAGAGGTGTCATATGGCCCCAGGGCTGGACCATCTTCAGCAGTGACAAGATGACATACGATACTTAGAGGAGCTCCATAAATGCAGTTCTGCTGTGTTGCTTCTATCCTCTTGGGTCTCTCTAATCACTTATATTGAGCTGTGATAAGATCTCCATACAATAGCCCAGTGGGACTGAGAGTATTTGTTGCCACTGTGGTGATTTATTTGACCCTCTAATGTGTTGAACTAGGCTAATTCCTGGTGATTCTGCACATAAGCTGACTTAGCACCAGTTCACACCTAGGCGTATATACGCCTGTAGTGCGACGCCGCAGCCGCCCCTGAGACGCTGGAGGGATGATTTCACATTGCCCTCTATGGAGATGGTTCACATCTCCACGCTGAACGCCGTACGCCTGCCGCCTGAAAACAAGTCCCGGACCTTTTTTCAGGCGGCTTTCGGCGTTCGGCATAGGAGATGTGAACCATCTCCATAGAGGCGGTAAGGCTGCATTTACAATCGCGGCGTTTTGTCGCCGCAAATCGCGGGACAAAACGCCGCGATTTTGTACGCCAAGGTGTGAATGCAGTAGGGCTCTGATTGCTATGCAATATAAAAAATTGCTATGCAAATGTCCCAAGCGATCACTCATAATACAAGCATTCATGATCGGCCATCATGAAAATCATTGTAATTCACCTAATAGGTTTATTTTCTCTGTTTGTCAGCCCCATCTAGTTATCATATGTTATTTTCCTGATAGTTACGGTATTTCAAGAAAATACTACATAATGGCCACTAGATAGAGATGTCGGTCATAGAAAATAAACCCATGTTGTCATATAAACCCAAGCCACATCAATTTATTGGACTCCTTTAAGAAACAGTGGCTCTTCTGCCTGGTCTGAGTGCTGCATGCTCCCTGTGTCCTGTGCCTTTGTGAAAGGCGCTACAAGTAGATGAATGAAGTAACCTCCAGAATGCGCAATGCTCACATTTTATTTCAGATATATTTTTATTCAGTGGGAAAAACTGCATGTAGCACTCAGAAGTAAGCCAGTGCATTTTTCTAATGATATCCGGTGTGAGCTTTTATTAAAAGAAACAGAAGTTACCCATGCAGCGTTCTGGCAATTGAGACCAACTTTAATGTCCTTACGCAATAGTATATGGTGCCTGCTGTGTACCAGGTTACCCCAGGTATTCTATACTATACCTGGTGGATCTGTCCAGTAGTTCATCAATTTTGTTCTGAAACTTTCCAGGTATTAACAAAGCTGAATAATACACACAATATCCTTGCAGGTGAAATATGCAGTGCTCAATCTAAGACCTCCTAATCGCTGCAAATTACTATTGCAAGCCTCTTCCAGATCTCCAATCCTTCTTCTTCTTCTTCTTTTTTTTTTTTGGCTGCTGCAATTCAATTTCTTGTTAGAGAGTGGCTACATTCATTCTCCATAGTCACACTGTATGTAGTAACCTTGCCACCCTCTCTTCTTAGAGGGACTATGGCAGGGTGTCCAAACTTTTTTCAAAGAGAGAGATTTGATGAAGTGAACATGCGTGAGGGCCGACCATTTTGCCTGACATTCTGTGAACCATTAAAATTTGGTCTAAGTGTGTTTGTCGGAGCACCAATACACTTCCCAACAAGAATTCTCCTGCCTTTGTTGGCTGCGTGTGGTGAAGAGATGAGCTTGAGCATGTTATTTGGCTATACCGTATTTATTGGCGTATAACACACACCTTCACTTTAAAAAATCTTACATTTTAAATAAAGAACTGTGAGGCCTTGTACACACGATCAGACATGTCCGATGAAAACGGTCTGCGGACCGTTTTCATCGGACATGTCTGCTGGGAGATTTTGGTCTGATGTGTGTACACACCATCAGACCAAAATTCCCGCGGACAGAAAATGTGGTGACTTGGCGGCGACGTGCGCGAACCAGGAAGTTCAATGCTTCCACGCATGTGTCAAATCACTTAGGTGTACTAACCATCGGACATGTCCGACGGACAGGTTTCCACCGGACAAGTTTCTTAGCATGCTAAGAAACTTTTGTCCGCTGGAAACCTGTCCGCTAGGCCGGAAAACTGTCCGGTAGGCCCTACACACGGTTGGACATGTCCGCGGAAACTGGTCCGCGGACCAGTTTCAGCGGACATGTCCGGTCGTGTGTACGAGGCCTGAAGCTAAATAAGGGTCATTGCCCATCAATGCAGCACCCCCCCTTGCCCTGAACGCAGCACCCCCCTTGCCCTGAACGCAGCACCCCCCTTGCCCTGAACGCAGCACCCCCCTTGCCCTGAACGCAGCACCCCCCTTGCCCTGAACGCAGCACCCCCCTTGCCCTGAACGCAGCACTCCCTTGCCCTGAATGCAGCACCCCCATTGACATGAATGCAGACTCACCATTGCCATTAATGCAGCCTGATTCATACCCATCTGCAGCCTTGGAAGAGACAGGGAGGGGGCGGGACGAGCGCCGACAGACATACAGGAGAAACTCCTGTTTTATCGGCGGCCTCTTTAATAAAAAAAGTCCTGCCTCCTATGATGGGCAGAACAGTCGTCCAATGGCAGCGCAGGAGACAAAGACTTTATTTTACAGAGGTCGCCGTGTAAACACAAAATACTCCTGTATGCACGGCGCTCATCCTGTCCCCTCCCCCGTCTCCTCCAAGGCAGCCAGCATGTATTTATTTTATGGCCCCCGGCACTCTGGGATTCGTTGGGGGCCACAAAAGATATACATGTCAAGATGACCGTCCGGAACGCGGGCCGGACTTTGAACATGCCTGGACTATGGGATTTGTAGTGTGCATAGAGAACGTGCACTGCTCATTCTATACAAATGGAAGTAAGTAGAAAAGGAGGGGTTTGAGAGCTCACAAAGGATATTACAAGGAGGCAGAAAAACACAGTAAGAGTCAATTTTATGAAATAGATTACAGGGTATTTAATTAGTGGATGTGTATGGATTACTTCTGGAGAATAATAGGTAGATTCAGCAACATTGACCTAACTTTGCGGCGGCGTAGCTTAAGGAATTTAAGCTACACCGCCATAAGTTAGCGAGGCAAGTACATGATTCTCAATGTACTTGCCTGCTAATATACGGCGGCGTAGCCTAAAGCGGGCGGGCGTAAGGGCGCCGAATTCAAATGACTTGGAGGGGGGCGTGTTTGATGGTAATGAGGCTTGACCTCACGGTTTTTACGTTTTTGTTCACTGCGCATGCGCCGGGCGACTACATTTCCCAGTGTGCATTGCGGTTAAGTACGCCGCACGGGCCTATTGATTTCGTCGTGGACGTAAATCCCGATTTGCGGACGACTTGCGCAAACGACGTAAAAAATTTGAATCTCGCGGCGGGAATGGCGGCCATACTTTAACATTGTTATTCCACCTAATAGATGGAATAACTTTAGGCCTGCTAATGCCTTATGGAAACGGCGTAAATCGACTGCGGTGGCCGGGCGTACGTTCGTGAATCGGCGTAACAACTCATTTACATATTCTACGCCGAACCGCAATGGAAGCGCCACCTAGCGGTCATCCAAAATATTGCAATCTAAGATAGGACGGCGCAAGCTGTCGTATCTTAGATATGTTTAAGCGTATCTCTGTTTGAGCATACGCTTAAACATACGTCAGCGTAGATTCTGAGTTAGGTCGATTTATCTACTGATAAGTCGGCCTAACTCTACCTGAATCTACCTATAAGGATATAATTTAATGACACTTTAAAGAAAAATAAAGATGATTGAATGAGAAAAGAGACAGAAGTAACCTAATGCAATCCATACAGTGTCGTAACCTCCAGTGACCCATGGGTTCTACTGTGGCAAATCAGCACATGGAATCATTGTTAACTATCCATAAAGCCACCCATCAAAATTTGGCAGGGTCAGCAGAAAACGGACGAGTTTCAATCCAACTTTGGGCAGGCTGGTTGTACTGGAGTCGATCTATTGATCAACTTAAGTTCAACCAGCTTGTTAGGTATTTTTTTTCGTATGATCACTGTTGGCAGCTATTACCTCCAGCAGTGATCATTGTATTCTGACAGAAAAAACTTCCCGATGTCGAATACAATACTGCAAAAGAAATGACTGTGTTGATGGGGGAATCGATCAACTTTCTTTCCTTCAGTTCGTGGTTGAAGGAAAAAAAATTGCATAATCTCTGGCTAATCTGTGCTAAGTTTTGGAGCCAATGAGGACCCTCTGTTCACTACTGCCAAATGAAGGGGTCTGCAGTGGCTCCAAAAATGTTGTTTGGTCATTCAATTAACGTTGGAGCATTGCTGGGAATGTTTACATGACTTATTTTCTAGTAGAAGTATAGACTTGAAGAGGAAGTAAACCCTCAGAAAGCAAACGAAAATAAAATAAACCCTGCAAGACAAAGGTATAATCGGCTAGTATGCATAGCATACTAGCTGATTATGTATTACTTACCTCAGATCGAAGCCCCAAAAGTGTTCCACATCTCCCACACTGGCCGCCAACACGTTGTCCCGGAGTGACTTCCGGGTATCGCGGCTCCGGCGCTGTGATTGGATGGAGCCACGATGACGTCACTCCCGCGCATATGCGCGGGAACAGCACGGTACAACTGAAGCAACGTAATGCCATTGCTTTAGTTGCACATGTGCCGCATGACGTCGGCACATCCAAATACAGGGATATCTCCTAAACAGTGCAGGTTTAGGAGATATCATTGTTGGCTACAGGTAAGCCTTAATATATGCTTACCTGTAGCATAAAGTTGTAAACAAGGGTTTACAACCACTTTAACCCCTATACTACCAGCCGCTATCAATTGACGGTGGCAAGGTAGCTCAGTTATTCTGACAGGACGTCATATGACGTCCTCGTCTTTTAAAGCCGCTAGGGGGCGCACCCGTCGCGTTACTGGGAACACGATGCGCGTGCCCAGTAACTGAGCAGGACCGTGAATCTCTGTGTGTAAACACAGAGACCCACGTCCTGTCAGGGAGAGGAGACCGATGCTGTGTCCCTTGTACATAGGGACACAGATCGGTCACCTCCCCCAGTCACCCCTCTCCCCCTACAGTTAGAACACTCACTAGGCTACACATTTAACACCTTCCCCGCCCCCTAGTGGTTAACCCCTTCCCTGCCAGTCACTTTTATACAGTTATCAGTGCATGTTTATAGCACTGTTCACTGTATAAATGTGAATGGTCCCAAAAAAATTTCACATGTGTCCGCTATAATGTCGCAGTCCCAATAAAAATCGCAGATCGCCGCCATTCCTAGTAAAAAATAAAATAATAAAAAATAAATTATTATGTCCCCTATTTTGTAGGCGCTATAACTTTTGTGCATAACCAGTCACTATACGGTTATTGCAATATTTTTTTTTGGGGGGGGGAAGGACGCCAATTTTGTTTGGAAGCCACGTCGCACGACCGCGCAATTGTCAGTTAAAGCGACGCAGTGCCGGAAGCTGAAATTTCGCCTGGGCAGGAAGGGGGTGTATGTGCACAGTAAGCAAGTGGTTAATGAGATAAGGTACCTGCGGAGACCAGCTGGTACACTTCCTCCTTTAGTTCAGCGAATGGTTGACTGTCTTTGTTTTGGAGCCCAGCAGCAGAGGACATTTTTATTATGGCTTCACTCCCAGCTACCCTTTACTGTTTACTGCCTCGGTAACTTCATAAAAATGGGAGAATTGCTGTAACTGTATAAAGTGGATTTTTTCTGTCCAGTAATTGGGTGGGGGGCACTATGATTGATGAGTATGGGGAGAGACTGATAAAGGTCTCTGGGGAATGGTATTGATTGATTTTGATTGCTGTGATTTGTCTTCTGTGCAGGTATGTGTCTCCAGGCCTTCATTGAGGCTTTCTTCTATTTAGCACAAAGGCGATTTAAAGGTTTACCACTTCATGAGCAAGTGCAGGCACTCTCTGACCTTTGCCATAGCCATGTGAACACAGCAGAGGAGAAGAGAATTCTGTGCAGCAGAGGAACGCTGGAACACAGAACTGCACTGACCAATTACCGCCACACCAATGTACATCTGACCTCATATACACCTCTGTCACATCGCAGCAGCATTTCATGTAAACTTTCAGACTACAAGCTGCAGCATTCATGATGGAACTACTTACCAGCCTGCCACCAACCTACCCTAGATAAGTGCTAAGGTGCATATTTTCACGCCTCAGATCCTACAAAACGAGCTGAGACCCTCACAGTCAGGAAGCACCTTACATTCCAAAGTGTTACAACTTGTAAAGAGCACATATGCACATATCACTGTATTTGTTTGAGTTTCCAATAACAATGAGATGCTCCCAATGCAGGTTATAACCCAGGAAGAATCGGATTTCAAAACGGATAGCTAACTGAGTTGGAATACATATACCTCTTCTGCTCTTACTGGGCCCATGTTGGATGTGGAGTGTAATACCTTCAGATGGCCTGTCGGTGGCACTGCCAGGGGAGGGATGTGCCAGTCCTCTATATTAACCAATAACAAGTTTACTTTAACTTTTATCTTGCTGTAGAAAACAGACAGTTGGAGTCGGTTTGGTTCATATGGGCAGAACGTCGTCCTTTTCTCCAGTCTTGTAAGGCCAGTAAATCTGCTTCTACAGATGCTTTATGGAATAACCCATGGCGACCAGAACCACCTTTCTCTGGTCCGAATGCTGTAACTGGTGAAATCTGGTTGCTATGGATAACCACACAATCCACATCAATCCTTGGCTTTGTACTGCTGTACAAGTCTGTCTTCTGGCTAATCCTGTATATATATATGGAGAG
The DNA here is from genome assembly GCF_905171775.1 of Rana temporaria. Classification (NCBI taxonomy): domain Eukaryota; kingdom Metazoa; phylum Chordata; class Amphibia; order Anura; family Ranidae; genus Rana; species Rana temporaria. Next base: position 103,409,035 of record NC_053497.1, read on the forward strand.
AGAGATCATTCTCAGAGTTCGAAAGGAGAGTCCCTGGCACTGAGTGCCCAAAGCTATGAAGAAAGCTGGCATTGTATTCCATTTGTTTGATGGTTTCAGTATTGTCCTGAATAAATATTGAACGCTGCATGTGTCCCCGTCTGTGGATTTCTGTCTATAGGAATGTGCTGTTGGTAGATTTATATATAGATATGCAGGATGATCAGGAATAATGTGGAAAAGATGAATAATGTAAGGAAGATTCCCTTATTGTATTTATATTAATATTTATTATGAGTATTATAATCCTGTTGATTTTTCTTCCACAATATGTGCTGCGCTGATAAATGGAATAATATTTTCCCTAAATCATTTTCTTGTGGAACCTTTACCTAAGCTCTGCCTATGATTGTGATGTCATCTGAGTGAGTGGAGTCTGAACCAATCATGACGGAATAAGAAGGACAAGGTAAAGCATCAGGCGTTGCTTGTAGTTATTCATCAGCAGATGACGGTGTGATGCAGAGAGATCTAATCCAGCACCGGTGTTTCATCAGATTGGTCGACCCATCAGAATGTGTAACGGAAGTGACGTTCCAGTGCCGCCATCTTGCTACACCCCACACTCCTCCACAGTAAGGATACACTGAGGAGGGGGAAAGCGGACATCTTGTTACACATACCAACGTTTTGCATTTTACACTTATTTTTAACAGTAAAGTGAATTTATATAGTGAAATACAGTACTTGGAACTCCATGTTAATATTTAAATGTTGAATTTTAAAAGCAGCAAACTTCTGTCAGATTAGCAAACTTATGAGATGAGCAGCCTTGCCGCTGCTTTTAAAATTCAACATCTAACCAGTCAGAAGGAGTTCTAAGTACTGTATTTATATGAACTCACTTTACTGTTAAAAATAAGTGTAAAATGCAAAACTCTGGTGGGTGTAACAAGATGTCCGCTTTCCCCCTTTTCTGTGTATCATTACTATGGAGGAGTGCGGGGTGTAGCAAGATGTAGCAAATCGGATGAAACATCGGCAGCAAGTACCTCCCGTTTTACATGCTTCCTTCCACTGTAAGCAGAATGTATAGATGTCCTGATTGCTTCCCATTCATTAAACACTGGATACCATTAAAGCGGAGTTCCGGCCACAATTTCACTTTTTAAATATAAATACCCCTGTAATACACAAGCTTAATGTATTCTAGTAAAGTTAGTCTGTAAACTAAGGTCTGTTTTGTTAGGTTGTTACAGCATTTAGACACTTTATAAAATAGAAATTGACTGGGGCCATCTTAAGTGTGGGCATCATGAAGCCAGACTGTATGACTTCCTGGATTTCAGCCTTGCAGATCTCGCACATGCTCAGTGCTGCACAAGCAGTGTAATAGGTTTCAGATCAGGTTTCAGCACCTGACCTGTCCAAGTCACATGATTCTTCGAGACTGGGGAGTGCCCAGACTCCTGGAAAGTGACACCCACTACATTCCCAGGAGTCTGTGCGGTGAAGCTTAAGCACCTAGGTGCAGGAAGAGGGAAGATTAACTATTCTGCCTAGCAACAACACTTGGAAGGCATCTAAAAAAAAAAATTTTTTTTCTTAAAGGACTAATGACATTTTTTTAAAACTACTGATGTAATGTTATATTTATGGGTGGAACTCCACTTTAATTGAGTGTTTTTCATTATAGTTAATATTTCTTGTGTATTTATTTATAGCCCAGTGCTTCTCCAATAATAAGCATATTTACAAAGATTAGGGGTAGTGAGAGGCACTCTGCGTTTCTCCAGCGTCTCCCTCCTAAATATGACATTTGGGGGAGTCACCATACTTCATGCAATGCAGCATTGAATCGATTGGCTTCCTTCCCCCTCAGTGGGGTAACACTGCTTACATATTCAGCTAACTTGTTAATAAAAACAATGTAAAGGCAAAAGGTATGAGTGGTGCCTGTGTAAAATGTTATATGCATCAAACACAGGATCTTTCCATTTGCACTGAGATGGTTTTGTGTGTTACATTATTATGTCGCATTATGATTTTTTTTTTTATCCACCATTAAAATATTCCAAGGATTGTGTTGTACGTTTGTCATTCAGGCTTGTGTTTCTTCATATCAGGCCAAAAATTAAGGGTAAGAGTCAAAAAACTAAAATATATGTCACTGTAGACTGTTTTTTAAGGCAGGGTTGTGATTTATGCATACATACTGTACAGTACATGTTACAATCTGTACAAGCTCTTTAAAGTGTCACTAAACCCTGGATCCTGCATTCACTATATCTGGTCTCCCACAATACACAGAACATGGAAATGCAATTATTTTAGTAAATTATAAACGGCTAATTACCTTTTCTCATCAGCAGTCTTGTGACTTATATGAGTGTCCTGTTAAAGCTTAAAGGAGGCGTTTTCATTCTGCACTGACTGTCCTATCAGGATGCATGACCCCTGACCCTCTGTCTGGACAGTGTTGGTAGGCCCTGTGCTGATCACATGCACCATCCCAAGAAAAACCAAACTGAGCATGTGCAGCCTGTCCACTGGCTGTTTTATCCGGGAATATATTGTGGACAGTTGAAGGAGGGGAGGATCAGAGAAGACTGGATCAAACAGCCTTTGTACACAATGCAGAGGACTAACCCCTTAGGTTCCACAGTGAGTATAAGAAGCATGCTTTACTGCATATACAGACTGATTTTATTGTTGTGGGTTTAGTAACACTTTAAATCAAGGAGAGCTGCAAGAACTTTCACTTTGTGTTGAGGGTGTTCTATAGGTGGATTACATTTAGGCTCGGTTCACACTTACATGGGTGTGATCGCATCGGTTAAGTGTCTGGCAGGGGAGATTTCCCTTCATTTCCTGCCTCCTAGTCAAAACAGGAAGTGAGAGAAATACCCAAAAGTAGCAGAATCCCTGGTTGTCACCAGAACTAGTTTCCTGATTGGAAGATTGCCTCTCTATTCCTGTTTTGGTGACAACCCAAAATTTGGGATTTTTTTTTTCACTTTTGGTGGTAATGTTAAACATGAAAAATAAAGAGACTGAATATCCTCAACAGGGGAAAGATAACAATAAAAACATGACAAATATTCTTATCCCTCTCCACTCCATCTAAAACAAAAAAGGTAAAAAAAAAAAAAAAAAAAGCATTTGCCTTCATACATTAACATGTATGTGGAAAACAAGGGTTAAACGGCCATAAAAATAAATAAAACTGGTCTGACGCTCACGCCTCCACCTCTCGGTCTCTCCCCACATCTGCAGACATCACTGCTCCCCTGAGGAGCCCAATGTGTAATCTACTGCACCCCCTTCTCCATTAAGGCCCCATTCACATCTGCGGAAATGTGTGTTTCCACATGCTTTCCCGAAACGCATGAAAAATACGTGAAGAACGCTCATCGCAGTGCCGTTTATTATTAAGGGAACCCCAAACAAGGCGAGCAGACACACGTTTTACCAAAATAACACACAAAGTTCAATACTGGAAAAAGGTCCCGGAGCTTCTTTTGGCACATGGTCAGAGGAATGGGCTGCCCTATGCTGTGGTGTGAAAAAGGCAGCAAAAAAGGGTGCAACAAAAGCGATGCAGCGGTGTGAATGGGGCCCCATTCCCTGGCATACCAGCTGAAAGTTAAATCAGGAAGACTGGAAATGCCTGTGTTCAATTAATATGGGTCCCCTATCAGATAGTTCACGGCCTGGACTGCGCATGCGCAATCGGAGATCACAGAAATTTCCGAGAATGAACAACTGTTCCATCAGCTGTAGTTGGAGCATGCACAGTTAAAACGCTGCTCGCTCTATCAGATAGGGGACCCATCTAGGTAGAACAGCGCTGCCCGCGCTCACTCAATACAGCAAGGGGAGGATGGTTTTATCAAAGGGGCGGATATGATTATAAGAGGCCGCGCTCACTAAATAGAAGAAATTTATGATGGCCAGTGCTTTCTTCAAAGGGGCGGGTGCTTTTCTCAAATGCTCTATCAGCGAGCGGCGTGGATAAGCATAATACACCCGCCTCTTACAAAAAAGCATCCGCCCTTTGCTGCATTTGAGCGCGGGCAGCGCTTTTCGATCTTGATGTGTCCCCCATCTGATAGAGCGAGCGGCGTGGATGCTCCAACTACAGCTGATGGAACAGATGTTCATTCTCTGAGATTTCCGTGATCTCCGATTGCGCATGCGCATTCCAGGCCGGGCACTATCTGATGGGGAGACCCATATTGATAGAACACCTGCACCAACTGCCAGCAAAAGAGAGAGAGAAAGTACAGAGAAAAATGATTGACACAACATGACATCAGCAGTCTCTCCTGTCTGCAGCTCTGATAGTGTCATATTACACGCATTGTTGGTAATTATTGGAGCTTTGTTTTGGGCTTAGACTGCACACAGAGTTCAAAAAGAGCTTAGACTGATGTCAAGAGGTGGGGTTTGAGCCTCCTAAACAAATATCGGAAGTGATAAGACTCAATTCCCAAATACTGGAAGAATCATAAAAATTTTAAAAAGTTGATTATTTTGGGTAATAATGATAAAATTAAAGATATTATAAAAAGAGATAAACTATAAGTGAGGCAGAAATTAAAATATTTGATCTTCAGAAACATTTTATATGAAGTGATGAGGCTGAATTCCCAATGTTATAATAGGAATACAGATCTTTATTTAACCACTTAAGACCCGAACCATTAAGCAGGTAAAGGACCTGGCCAGTTTTTGCGATTCGGCACAGCGTCGTTTTAACTGACAATTACGCGATCGTGCGACGTGGCTTCCAAACAAAATTGGCGTCCTTTTTTTCCCCACAAATAGAGCTTTCTTTTGGTGGTATTTGATCACCTCTGCGTTTTTTTTTTTTTGGGCTATAAACAAAAATAGAGCGACAATTTTGAAGAAATTTCTATATTTTTTACTATAATATCCCCCAAAAATCTATAAAAAAAAATGTTTTCCTCAGTTTAGGGCGATACGTATTCTTCTACATATTTTTGGTAAAAAAAATCGCAATAAGCGTTTATTGATTGGTTTGCGCAAAAGTTATAGTGTTTACAAAATAGGAGATAGTTTTATGGCATTTTTATTAATATTTTTTTTTACTAGTAATGGCGGCGATCAGCGATTTTTTTCGTGACTGCGACATTATAGCGGACACATCGGACACTTTTGACAAATTTTTGGGACCATTGTCATTTTCACAGCGAAAAGTGCTATAAAAATGCACTGATTACTATGAAAATGACAATGGCAGTGAAGGGGTTAACCACTAGGGGGGCGATAAGGGGTTAAGTGTGCCCTAAGGGAGTGATTCTTACTGTAGGGGGGCGTGGCTGTAGGTGTGACGTCACTGATCGTTGTTCCCTATATCAGGGAACAGACGATCAGTGACACTGCCACACAGAAGAACGGGGAAGGTGTGTTTACACACACCTCTCCCCGTTCTTCAGCTCCTATGACCCGTTCGTGGGACACCGGCGGCGATCGGGTCTGCGGGTGCGGTCACGGAGCGTCGGACCGGGTCGTGCGCAACCCACGGCTGGGCTCTTAAAGGCGACGTACCTGTACTTACTTCCTCTACCCCACCCTTTTTTGTGGACCTATATGAGTTTTTAGCTGACAGATCACATATCTTTAATGCAGAATGAATAAATATCACCGTTCCTCTTCCTTCATCATTTAAAAATGCAACAAACATAACCACTATTTATACTCCTTGCTCCCTCACCAAACTAGTGTTGACAAAAAATCCGGGAGCTCCAGCTTTACTACACACCACACTAATGTGTGCCATTCACAGCTGATCCCAGAAAGCCTTCCGGCTGGTATGTGAATCCTGAGCCTGTTTCCATCACAAGTGCTGGGCCCTCCATTTAGTGTTTGAGGTTGGATGAAACATGGGCTTTTACTTTTTAAATTAGACTGTGTTGTTCACACATGACTGTGTTTTTATCTGGAATGTTACTTCATGGTTTTATATGGAAGCAAGTTTTATTAATTTATTCATCCTCCAATTGATCTACTTTGCTCTCATGGATACCTTGACTGTACCAGTATGCAACATAGAGCCTTTGTATTCTTCATCACTTAACACAGCTCATAGCAATAGGGGAGTATGTTCCCCTTTAAAAAAATAAGCCAGCCTCCTTCACGACTCCAGACCAAATATTATATGCCCAAGGCAGAAAAAGTAAAAAAATCACATTGCTACATGTAATTTATTTATTAAAACACACAAATGTACAGCAAAGGGTATAAAAGTAATCCAAGTAGACGGCAGGGCAAAGCTTGGCAATATCAGTGACAAAACCACAGGAAATTATGTCAACCGAATCCACCCTATGCGTATCGCCACATCCCCCTTGACTTCATCAGGGGGAATCGGATGGTTTATTCTTCACGTCCTTTGAATTGATGGCTTCTACCTCTGCTGTAATTTGTTCCAGCCTGTCAAATTATAGAGAGCCTCTTTGTTGCAACATTTGGCAGGTATTAACTAAATATCTGTGAGTGAACAGATGTTAAGACTACTCCTCCATAAATCCACAATTTCTCAGTTATTAACCCTGGTTATTGCTCCTTCGAATATGAAAGGATATTCAGATAATTCTTGTTGCCTTGTAATCCAAATAGCCTTTTGCAAAGGATGGCGTCCCAGAAAATTAGAACAGTGAAATGACTTTCTCGTACATAAAATATTTTTTGTTGATTTTTTCCTATAGATCGTCCATCTGTGGCTGCCTTACCATGTGCTAATGTGTTGGCAGATTTCTCTCCAGGACACTGCATGTATCCCGTTGGTCCAGCAGCTACCACATGGCACAATGTATAGCGGCAGAAATGAGACAGGAAGGGTGTAATGTGCAGTACAGGATCACTGTGAGGCCACAGAAGGCTTTTATTAACTAATTAACTATCTGATTTAAAACCCCCTATGGTACATACTGCCTGGATATCTAATCATAAAATGATGATGATGTGTAAACTACAGTGGCCCATAAAAAACCAATACTTCTATTAGTGAATGATGACAGTGGTTTTTACAGATTACTGTGCTTTGCTCCTTACTGTCTGAATCTATGTTCTTGCAGCCTGAGGACATAATATGGAAAGTGTCAGAACCATGTAAAATCTAGTCATGTATATCCCTTTGGAGGGCATTTCCTTTCTGAGATCTGATGTGACTCCAGTGTGGCAAATTGTGAGCAGACAGAGGTTTGATAAGACAGAACAATCCCCGGGAAGAGGCGACATGACGCTGCATGTTACATAAAAATTATACATTGAATTTGGCTCCGTAGACCTCATCACCCACAGAAAAACTTACCTGGAGACTTTCCTATATTTGTTCTCCATCTGTATAAATCTGAAGGCGAGATAGACAGAACCATCTGTCAGATATGCAGCAGCTTCTGATTCAATTATGACAAAGAAAGAAATTATTTTAGTGCGCAGTACAATTTTTGTTTTTAAAGTGGACCTTGTAAAATGTAAGATCTGCTTATTAGACATGGGCCCCCTCAACCTGTAAAAATATCTAGTTGAAAAGCGTACCTGGAAGGAAAAAAGTTAGATTATTTACTTACACTATATTACCACAAGTATTGGGACGCCTGTCTTTACACGCACAGAAACTTTAATGACATCCCAGTCTTAGTTTGTAGGGTTCATTATTGAGTTGGCCCACCCTTTGTCACTATAACAGTTTCAACTCTTCTGGAAAGGCTGACCACAAGCTTAGGAGTATGTCTATGGGAATGTTTGACCATTCTTCCAGAAGTGCATTTGTGAGGTCAGGCACTGATGTGGATGAGAAAGCCTGGGTCACAGTCTCAACACGAATTCATCCCAAAGGTGTTCTGTCGGGTTGAGGTCAGGGTTGTGCAGGCCAGTCAAGCTCCTCCACCCCAAACTCGCTCATCCATGTCTTTCAGGACCTTGCTTTGTGCACTGGTGCGCAGTCATGTTGGAAATGGAAGGGGCCATCCCCAAACTGTTCCCACAAAGTTGGGAGCATGAAATTGTCCAAAATGTCTTGGTATGCAGATGCCTTAAGATTTCCCTTCACTGGAACTAACGGACCAAGCCTAACCCCGCACCATAATACCCTCTCCGCCAAATGATTTGGACCCGTGCACAAAGCAAGGTCCATAAAGACATGGATGAGTGAGGCTGAGTTCCCACTATTGCCGCATGCAGCTCCCAGCAGGGGTAAGGTGCGTCCTGGTTTACAGTTTCAGGTCCAATTTCAGCCAGAATTCTTGGCTGAATTCGGAACTGAAATGGACCAAAAGACGCATAGGGCTCCTGTACAAATTCACACTGGATTCACAGCGGCGAGCCAGTCAAAATCTGCTGCTATTGCGAATTGGATGTGGAGAACCTCCATCTAATTCGCAATGGGTTGGAGGAACGTCCTGCACAAAGTCCTGACCTCAAGCAGATGGAACACCTTTGGAATGAATGAGCAGAGACTGTGAACCAGGCCTGCTCGTGTAACATCAGTACCTGACCTTACAAATGAGAGAACTGGGCATTAAGGGCCAGATTCAGAGAAGAGATACGACGGCGTATCTCCTGATACACCGCCGTATCTCTTGTCGTATCTATGCGGCTGATTCATAGAATCAGTTCCGCATAGATAGCCCTAAGACCCGACAGGTGTAATTGACTTACACCGTCGGATCTTAGGATGCAATACTTCGGCCGCCGCTGGGGGGAGTTTGCGTCGTATTCCAGCGTTGGGTATGCAAATTAGGTTTTACGGCGATCCACAAAGGTTTTCGCGTTCGTTACGTCGGCGCAAGTCTTTTTTTCCCGTCGCAAAGTTAGGTGTGCTATTAACATGGTGTAAAATTACTCCACCATGTTAAAGTATGGCCGTCGTTCCTGCGTCGATTTTGAATTTTTTTTTTTTTCGGCGTAAGTACGTCGCGATTCACAAACACATCGGGCCGCCGTAATTTCGTGCAAAGCACGTCGGGAAAATTGCGAACGGAGCATGCGCAGAACGTCCGGCGCGGGAGCGCGCCTAATTTAAATGGTACATGCCCCATTTGAATTGGGCGGGCTTGCGCCGGACGGGTTTATGTTACACCGCCGCAAGTTTACAGGTAAGTGCTTTGAGGATCAGGCACTTACACTGAAAACTTGCGGCGGTGTAACGTAAACGGGGTACGTTGCGCTGCCGCAATTGTACCTGAATCTGGCCCTAAGTGCCCACAGCATGTCAAGTCGGAGCGACTGCAGTAGTGTGCATTAAGACGGCTCCATTCACTTACATTGATTTCTTCATGCAGCGCAACTAGGGGCGACTTGAAATCAGATCCAAAGTCGGACCTGTGTGAATGGGCTCTAAAGGTGCTGTAGCCATATTTTTATTGCCATTATAAAATTTAAAAAAAATAAAATAAATGTGTATGTTTGATTTATTTTTATAGTTTAAGTTGTGAAATAGTCCTTTGTACAGCCTACATTCCCATGCACTTCTGGAAGAATGGTCAAACATTCCCATAGAACACACTCCTAAACCTTGTGGACAGCCTTTCTAGAAAGCCTTGTACACACGATCGGATTATCCGAGATGACAGGCTGTTGTCGGAAAATCCGACCATTTGTATGCTCCATCGGACAATTGTTGCATTTTTTGAGGACAAATGTGGAATAGCATGCTTTTAAATTATCAAATGTGTGTTGTCGGATTATCCAATCGTGTGTACACAAATCCTTTGGACAAAACTCAAAAAGTACAAACATGCACGTTTGGAAGCAATGCTCACCATAACACCACAATAGCAGAAGTTGCCCAAAGGGTGGCACTAAAGAGCTGAAAAAACACGTTGTTTCATGTTTCTTGGCTGACAATTCTTTACGGTTTGTATGCAATAAAAGTTCCTGGCCAACGCCCTTCGGACACAAGTCCTACGCTTTGTCCGATGAAAATCTGATTGTGTGTACCAGGCTGAAGAGTTGAAGCTGCATAGGGTGGGCCAACTCAATATTGAACCCTACGAACGAAGACTGGGATGCCATTAAAGTTCATGTGAGTGTAAAGGGAGGAGTCCCAATACTTTTGGTAATATAGTGTACCTTACCCATGTCTTCCATGTTGCAGAGGAGTATTTCAAATCTTGCCAGATAAAACACCCAAGCTTTGGGAGGATCTTTATTGTTCCAAGGACCTTGCCAGAAGGTGCATGATGCCACCCTCACCTAGGTGCCCCAAGCAGAAGATGTGGTTATGGTTTGAATATAATCTAACTTTTTTCATTAGGGTACATTTTTCAAGTATTGAAATGCAATTGATCATAGAGATTCGAACCCCCACTGGGTCTCCTGCAGCTATTCGTAAACAGCCCCATTGTAAGTGTGAATGAGGCCCTAGTTTTTAGCACTCTTGCTTTTAACTTTTTTGGCTGCAACACATGCATTCAGCAACAGCAATGAACACAATTTCAACCTCAATTACCTGTTCCTCCCTGAATCTTCCAAAAATAAACACAGGGCTTGTGTACACAGACATTGCTTTCTTGCGTTTGAAACATGGATCAGGAAATTCCAATTTACCTCAGTAGTACAGTGTGTAGGGCCATACTCGAGGCTGTGTTTTATCTGCATTGCACTTTTCTGAACACAGCTTGTCTTATGGGAGATGCAAAGCAGGTAAAAGGCAGTCTGTCCCTTCAAATGCAAGTGTTTTAGTTGCGCTGCATTCAAATATATAGCTGGCTTTTGACAACTCCCATAAGGCTCTTATACACTTGCAGCAGAGGGCAGTAAAGACAGGCGGCTGAACCGCCTCCCACTGGTATTCTAACTTTACAGCCTGACAGGGCTGTACACATTCTGCAATGCTTTGCTCCATGGCTGCAAGATTTTTACCTCAGGCTGTCAAACTTGCCCATTGAGATCAATGGGGCTGCACCTCAACCGCAAACCAAACTCTTGGCTCGCAGTTGTAATGTGGTACTGCAATGTAAAACTGCTATTCAGCAAAAAAAATAAAAACTACGCCAGGAGGCGGCAGCCGCTAATAAATATACTGCCCTCTAAAAAGCCATCCACTTTTTTGAGGGTGGTAAGCATTACTGCCTGTCCGAAAGAGCCCTAACAGACGTATATAAAGGCACTTTCCCACAAGCAGCCTTAATGCACCTATAGCGTTAATTAACCCTTTTTGTTGTGTTGCACAAGCATTGTTCTGGCAGACAACGCTCCTCAAATGCCCTCTGAATTTTTTTTCTTTTTTTTATTCGTACAAAGCCCAAAAGGGAAATGGTCATTTATACTGTGGCAGGTCGGCTCTGCTGGGCGAGAGTACGTAGCTATACGTCACCTCGCCCCCCTGACGTGCGTGGCCGGCGGTCGCGATCACCACTGGGCACCCGCGATCGCTCGTTACAGAGCGAGAACCGGGAGCTGTGTGTGTAAACACATAGCTCCCGGTCCTGTCAGGGGGGGAAATGACCTATAGTCTGTTCATACAATGTATGAACAGCGATTTGTCATTTCCCCATGTCAGTCCAGCCCCCCCCCCTTCAGTTAGAACACACCCAGGGAACATGATTAACCCCTTCCTCGCCCCCTAGTGTTAACCCCTTCACTGCCAGTGGCATTTTTATAGTAATCAATGCATTTTTATAGCACTGATCGCTATAAAAATGCCAATGGTCCCAAAAATTTGTCAAAAGTGTCTGATGTGTCCGCCATAATGTCGCAGTACCGATAAAAATCGCTGATCGCCGCCATTACTAGTATAAAAAAAATATTAAGAAAAATGCCATAAAACTATCCCTTATTTTGTAAACGCTATAACTTTTGCGCAAACCAATCAATAAACGCTTATTGCGATTTTTTTTTTTACAAAAAATATGTAGACGAATACGTATCGGCCTAAACTGAGGAAAACATTTTTTTATATATTTTTTGGGGATATTTATTATAGCAAAAAGTAAAAAATATTCATTTTTTTCAAAATTGTCAATCTATTTTTGTTTATATCGCAAAAACTAAAAACCGCAGAGGTGATCAAATACCACCAAAAGAATGCTCTATTTGTGGGGAAAAAAGGAAGCCAATTTTGTTTGGGAGCCACGTCACACGACCGCGCAATTGTCAGTTAAAGCGACGCAGTGCCGAATCGCAAAAAGTGGCCTGGTCTTTGACCAGCAATATGGTCCGGGGGTTAAGTGGTTAAACATACTGTAAATGCCATAAGTGCATTTACAGTACGCTTGTGGTGCATTTGAATGGAAGTGAAGGGAGAAGGTTGTGAAGCATCAACACTTGCCTCAACTCTGTAGGCAGCATTCATTTTGTGATGTGAGCATGAACACCTCCATCTGCTCCCTATTTTAACAATTTTGAGTGGTGCTGATAAGAGGTAAAAAACCAAACCAACCGCTTATTTTCCATGTCTGTGTGAAAGAGGCCCAAATGGCTTGAGATGAACTGTGACCGCTTTCATGAAATTGAAGCTACTGTCCACAGAGGGTTAATCTCCTACTTGCAGTACTTCCCCTGCAGAACAGCTGCTTCCTGGCTTGCTGCTGATTACAGAAGAGTTCCTGGTGGGATAGTGATATACAGGATACAGCCAAAGAATTCCATCTCCACAGGTAACTGCAGAAAAATACAATTATTTTATACAGCAAACTGCCCAGCCTGCTTACCAGAATGTACCTATTTCTCTATACATCTTCATGTATAGCACACCAATGTAACATGATGCAAGACTGCCGGACTTCCAGCTACTCATCATGTCTGCTGTGCAAACACTCCTGCTCCATTATGATGTGTGCTGGTTAGAGGTATTTGCCAGGCCTGCTATGTGTTTGATTTTCTCAGATTTCACATATATGACACGACCCACATATTGGTGCTTGGGATTAGAGGGGAAATATACTGACTAGTAAAACATTTCGATTTCATAAGAAGTCACCTTCAGCAATGTTTCTCCACTCCAGGCCTCAAGTACCCCCAACAGCAGTGTCATCTTAAGAGCATTATAGGCCCCCGGGCAATACAGTGCACTGGGCCCCTGTCTACACAATCACGCACGAGAATTACTGACAAAAATCATAACATTTACTGGCAGAACCACATTTTTTACTGCCACTGCAAAAAAAGTACCTAAAATTACAGTTTTCAGTGCCCAACAATGCAAATGTCAGTATTTAAACTATAAACATATAGCTAGTGCTATTAGAAATGTGTTTAAGTTAAACAAAAGTAACAAAAAAAAAATGTCTTCATTGACATGAAGGTCAGGTTACTATAACCCAGCCAGCACAGAGTTTCCTCTTACATCAGAGTCTGCAGGATTCCCCCTTACAGTGAAAGGGAACTCTTATGTAAAGGGGAATGCTGCAGATCATGATCTAAGGGGGGAACTCCGATGTGGAGGGGGGCTCTGGTGACCAGAGACTACCTTATATCAGAGTCCACTGCTTTCTCTTTCCCACTTACATCAGGGTCCGCAGACTGAGTTCCCCCTTGCATTGTAAGGGGGAATCCTGCAGACTCTGATGTGGGGGGTACTCTGGTGACCAGAGACCACCTTCCTTAGATTAAATACACTAAGGTAAGGGGGGTCACTAATATAGGAGGGGGAACCTTTATATCAGTGCCCCCTTACATTTTTGCATTCACTCCCCCCTTACATCAGCAACCCCCCGCACTCGTGGAGGACCGGATCTTCTCTGTGATTTCCGCAAACTGGGCATGGGCAGTTCTAACCTGTCACTCTCCATAATTTTTTACTGGGGTTGCTGGGCAGCCGGTGGGGCCCCCCAGGCAAGCGGGGCCCCCGGGCAACTGCCCAGCGTGCCCAATGGAAAAGATGGCCCTGCCCAACAGGTCCTGTTTTCAGGATTTCCCTCAGATGAAACGGCTGTGATAATTACTAAGGCAATTAAACTGGTCAAATCACCTGTGCAAAAGAATGGAAAGCCTGAAAGCATGACCTGTTGGGGGTACTTGAGGATTGTCATTGAGAAACATTGACCTACAGAACACAGTCTATGTTAGTCTTTTGTCCATATAAAATGGAGACGGTGCAGATATCTTGTTAAGAAAATGCTGCTGCCCTGTCATGTCCATCCCTTCTGACTAACCTGCATGAGTAACTTTAATCTCTTACTACTGAGAGATCGGAGTCCTCATTAGCTGTGCAGGGGATTTTAGTAATTCAATCTTGCTGTTTAAATTACTGCAATTATAGTGAATGTGGAGCTAATTTTGTAAATATTAATGTTGATGTGTATGTATAGTCACAACCTTCCTCCTTCCTTTTTTCTTCTTCTCCTCAGATTAAGTTTTTAGTTGCCTGTGTGGGGATATTTTTCCTGTGCTTCCTATCCTGGGGATGCAACAGGAAACCTATCCAAAGTGAACGGTTGTCACAGAAGCAGGTGTCCCCATTAGATGATTTCCTCTCACTATCTGTCCTTTTCTGTGTCAGTGACAATGGTTACTAGCACAAATAGAGGTGAATTTCCCCAGTGGGGAATCACACATTTTAGGGAGATGTCTCTTCATTTCTTGCCTTGGTAATGCAAGGATGTGAGAGGAAATCTGAAGTGAAGGGACAGTTTTCACCACAACGTTTTTCCCTATTGTAAGATTTGAAATTATGATATTCCCCTTTTTAACACTAGCAGTTGAAGGGGCCTTTTTTTTTATCGATCCCCAACTGCTGCCTCCTTGGTGCAAAAGCAGGGGATGGGAATGTACAGCAACAAAACGTATCCCCCTTGTCGTGTTTGGTGGGCAGTGCCGCCTGCTGAACACCTTTTATACACTTTAACCTACCTTCCACTGACTATAATATACACTTTTTTTTTTTTTTTTTTTACTTTACTTGCATTCCTTGTAAATGCACTGGTTCATTCTGCCTGCAAGAGGGCTCCCCTGACACTCCCTGTAATAGGGAGACAAAGTTGCCCTAAATTTCCGTATAATGTTTAATATGGTCATTTATTTGCACTTATTCATTATAGCCTGCAAGCGCTGTGCTTATTGATTCTTCTCTATACTATAAGATTGAGTAGCTTTGTGATAGCTGCTGTAGTTTTTTCACTTGTGTTTAGTTCACTTCAGAGTTTGATATTTGTTTCCAGTGTGTTTATTTGCACTATATCCTACGAGCGCTATTTATATTTTTTCATAAATATCAAATGGCATCTTATGGGGGTAAACTGCACATGTAGCAATCAATTGTGCATGTCTGGAGACTTGTTGTAGTGATCGATCACAACTATCCAGTACTTGTGTAGCATAGGAAGTCACTTAGGGTTTCCACTTTTAGTTAGTATACACTATAGCAGTGATAGCGAACCTGTGGCATGCTGAGCCCTCTCTGTGGGCATGCCCGGAGAAAAGCACACACTGACTGGCCATCCAAAGAAGCTGATTCGTCCACACCGCACCCCCAATCGATTGGGAAACCTTTTGCCCCATCATTGGTGTCATTCGGCCTCATTATTGGTATTATTGGGAAACCTTGTGCCTCATCATTGGTGTCATTGGGCCTAATTATTAGTATCATTGGGAAACCTTGTGCCTCATCATTGGTGTCATTGGGCCTCATTATTGGGAAACCTTGTGCCTCATCATTGGTGTCATTGGGCCT